>NC_053123.1:6929933-7147433 GCF_010015445.1 Perca fluviatilis
TCACTTTTTTAAAAAGGTTATTACCTTTTCTCCTTTTGGACCAGACACTCCTGGGAGGCCATCAGTACCCGGCAAACCAGGCAAGCCCTAGAAAGATTAGGTTCAGGTGTACAGTAGTTGTTGATGAGTTAGCCTCTACAGTTCAGATGGTTAGGGGAATTAAATGGCTCATTGTGTTGAGAGACACCTACAGGTTGACCGGGCGCTCCGTCCCCTGGTGGTCCGAATGCCCCAGAACTTGATGCTGTTCCTGCTCCTACCGTAGAGGGACCGGGAGGACCGGGGGGACCAGGGGGACCTGGTAGACCAGGCAGTCCCTACGACAACAAAAAGAATCCATTAGCGTATCCAGAAACTCAAATGTCTCTAACCAACAATTCAGCTTCTTTGACTTGAATGATGTTGTCCTCCACTACACACGTTTGTTACCGTTAAGGAGTATTTCAAATTGTAATTCTTCTCACCCGAACAGATTCCAGATCAGGAAACCCTGAGCCTTCCATGTCCACAAAAGTCTGAAATACATGAAGAGAAATCAGTCGTGTTCAACAAATGAGTCACACAGGCAGGCAGTCGGCGGATACTAGGGCTGCTCGATTCTGAGAAATAAATTCGAATCACAATTATAGTGGTCAATATTGAAATTGTGATTATTTAAACACGATAACTCATTTACTTATGGAAAGATGTTGCATTTATTGAACTTAAAAAACAGTGAAACCATTAAACAAAAACAATAAATCATGATCTTGAAGTGTGAAATATCTCGTAATGCTCTTCCTGTGAAACTTTTTGAATTCCCCTTAAAATAAATAACGTGAAAAATATGTTCAAATGTGTGCTGAGTGAGTTTAGCCTTTGGGAGGGGCGTGTCATTCAGAACACAAGACAAAATAAGAGTTTACTTGCAAAACTTAATGAGCTAAATAATCGTTTTTTCTCGATTACATTGTTTTTGTGGTCGCTAGGAGTCAAAATCACAATCAATTTCAATTCTCGCTGATACAAGACTAACTCACAGATCTGAGTCCTGGTCCTGAGGGTCCCGGAGGTCCTGGGGGTCCTCTGGGGCCCGGCTGACCCTCTCCACGCTCTCCCTGAGAGACAAGTTCATTAAGGCAAGCTACAACACATGTATCCATTTAAACACAGACAGACATGGTGGTTCTATTTTACACAGTCTATTGTACTTGGTAAATGTTATAATATTTTATAATATGATATGTATAATATACAATATGTTGTCTGTTATTGTGACGCTCTAACCTTATCTCCTTTAGCTCCAGGTTCCCCTGGGGTTCCAGGGAAGCCAGGAGGTCCATCAGGACCCTGTGCCGAGGACACGGTCATGTTAGAGAGATACAGGGAAAGAACAAGTGTAAAGGACTTCCTATCTACTTTAAAGGGGCGCTATCAATTTCTTCGCTTTTTGCTCGCAGGTTTCTCTAAAGAGCTCCCCCTACAGCTTCAGAATAGATATTTGGCAACACTGACTACGTTTACATGCAGCCAATAACCCGTTCAAAACCGGAATATTAGCAATAACCCGGTCGCGCACGGCCATGTAAACACCGGCAAAAACCTGAATATGCTCATATTCCGGTTTTTAAAAACCCGAAAATGATCCCTGGGTTACCCCTTTTCTAACACGAAATTTTGGTCATGTAAACGCGTATCGGCATATCCCCATCAAAAGGAACATTGATTTGTGTTCTGCGCATGTTCTATTCGCAAGGAGTCTCGGTCTTTTGAGTAGAGGAACTTCTTGTATGCGCCAGAAAACATAGTTATAATAATAATTATATACTATAATAATATAGTTATATATATATATATGTCAATGCAGAAAACCTGCGCGCAGTGTACCGTAAGTAAACAAGAAGTAGAGGTAAACATGGCGAGACGCAGCACAGCACCACACTTTTGGAGCGAGGAGGAAACCAATTTCTTCATTAGTGTGGTGAAAACCATGAATATAATGTCTTTCGTTGACGGCAGAAAGTACCGAGATAGTGAGATTTATAAGAAGGTGACCGAAAAGTTACGCGAAGCAGGGTTTGTCCGTACATCCAGACGCTAACCGTGCGTCGCCGTTTACATCGGGATATTGCCAATTGATTACAAATGCCATGTATACAGGAGTAACTCTCTCTGCTCACGCATGTAAACGGGTTATTCCGAATGTTTCAGAAACCCGAATAGTGACCTTAACCCGACCATAACCCAAAAATGGACAGCTTGTAAACGTAGTCACTGTGTAAAAACTTGCTCGGTGAGTCTGCCGTTTCCTCCGACAATGCTTTCCTAGCTTTCTGCTTCTTTTTTGCCGGCTCAGCCATGACGATAGTGTGAAAAACTCCATCGCTACCTTGTTGTTATAGCTAGCCGGTTCCTGGATGGGGGCGTGTATGTGTGCAGTGCCGTGAAGCAATTCGTTACATGGCGAGACCTGATATCACGCGGTACCTCCTGACGTCGAGGCCAGCGGCTCGCTGGCCAAAAGTCGCAAGGGTGGTTTTTCCGCTCATAGACGACCACCGTTCAACTCGAAAAAAGTCATATAACCGTTCCAATGACTCCGAAGCTGTTCAGTTAAGGTAAATTAAAGCGCCCATATTATGCTCATTTTCAGGTTCATAACTGTATTTTAAGGTTGTACCAGAATAGGTTTACATGGTTTAATCATCTAAAAACACCATATTTTTGTTGTACTGCACAGCTCTCTCTCACTGCTGCAGATCCTCTTTTCACCTGGTTTCTGTTTTAGCTACAGAGTGAGACCTCTTTTCTTCTTCTTCTTCTTCTGTACTATCTTTGATTGCACTCGCACATGCTCAGTAGTTCAGATGTAGAGCATGTCAGCTAGCTAACTCTAGAGAGAATAAAAGAAAGCCTGTTTCTCCAACTTCAGTCAGTTACAAGGCAGGATTAGCTGGGAGACTTCTAAATGAGGGCACACATGTAAGTAGTTCTTTTGTAGATTATGGTGAACTTGTGTGTGTTGTAGCAGTGCTTTGCTATAGAGAACGACGTAGCATGGTAGCCGGCTAACGCTACGAGCTAACGGTTGTGGTTAGCCAGCTCATTTCGGACTGTGACGTCACAGTCCGAGGCCGATTTTGAACAGCTCACTAGGAGACTGAAGGCAGGACACATTCAGAAACCGTATCTCACTCAAAACAGCATGGATGGATTTTTTTCAAAGTTTGTATGTGTGTGGAAGCACCAGAGACACAAAAGAACACCCCAAATCCCAGAAAAAGTGTTTTTTTCATAATATGGGCACTTTAAGCTAAAAAAAAAACTGCATAGTTCCCCTTTAACATCCATCATCACTGAACCTTTTGACAGTAGATAAGACTGTCGGTGTTTTTGGTATTGTGCAGGAATAAAAACAACTTACGGGTTTTCCATCCTCCCCTGGATCGCCCTGTGAGAAGGAAACAAAGAAACGCACGTCTTCTGAGACACATTTGGGAATATTTTTTTTTTAATTCACGTGACAATTCTTAGTTCCAATTACATATACGTTGTAACTTTATAATTGAACTTGTAAAAAAGGATCATATTTGAGTGTAATGACTAGTGTTAATTTTGTCACCTATTTTTATTATTCTTATTTAATTTTCTTAGTCTTAGTCTTGTGCCAAATGTCCTTGTTAGTTTTAGTCATATTTAGTCAGTCACATATCTTTTTTTGTTAGTCAAGTTTTAGTCGACTAAAAGTCTCGTTATTTTACTCTCGTTTTAGTCAAAAGAGAACTCAATATATCTTAGTCAAGGTTTAGTCAAAACATTTGTCTTTTTTTTTTAAAATAGTCAAAATAATAAAAGTCAAATGGTTATATAAAAGTAAATTATCGTCTCGTCTTAGTCATGGAAAAAAAGGTTGTTGACGAACATATTTAGTCTCGTCAGACGAAATTAACACTAGTAATGACACATTTTTAGACTCTCGACGGCACATGGGCGTTAATTCAATTCAATTTTATTTATAGTATCAAATCATAACAAGAGTTATCTCGAGACTCTTTACAGATAGAGTAGGTCTAGACCACACTATAATTTACAAAGCCCCAACAATTACAGTAATTCCCTCAAGACCAGTTAAGTGATGGTCTTTTTCACTCTAACAAAGACAGCCATATGTTGTGACAAATACAGGAGATCTTGCTCCAACGAGCACAGCACAGCTGCTGTGTTTACGGGTTTCATGCAAAGAATTCAACTGTAGTCTACTAACTGGCTCTCCATCAGCTCCTGCTGGTCCCTGGGGGCCCGCGGCACCTTGCGGTCCAGCTGGTCCTCGGGGCCCGGGGACTCTGGAAGCGACTGAGCCGTCACCGCCGACTGAAAACTCGGTTGCGGGCCCTGGAGGGCCAGGGGGGCCGGGGGGCCCAGAGAGGCCAGGCTCTCCCTTCTTTCCTTGGTAGCCAAAGCCTGCACTGCCCTGGAGATAGAAGAAACATCGGTGATAACTGAGGTACGGACTAAAGCTTTTCCATATTCAGTCAATTTAAAGTGGACCTGGGTTATTTAGTTCTTCTTTCATTTGAATGGTGTCGCAGTCCTCTCCTGGTGAGGGATCACGGTGTATCACAGAGAGCATTCTGTCTGTACAAGACACCTGGAACTCTGCCAGGCGACTCAAATCAAGTTGTCAATACTCAAAAAATGGGATCTCTAACTTACCTTTAATCCCTTTTCCCCTGGTTCTCCCTAAAAATGAAAAGAAGACGGTGCCAAGTCAGTGCCAGCCATACGTATCCACAGACACATCCACCTTAGGGCAGCAACTAACGATTATTTTCATTGCAGATTAAATCTGTCCATTATTTTCTTGAATAATCAAATAGTTATTTGGTTTCTAAAATGGTGAAAAATGTTGATCAGGGTTTCCCAAAGCCCAAGATGACGTCCTCAAATGTCTTGTTTTGTTTTCTTGTTAACGGTCACAGAGGAGAGAAAAAACTAGGACTTATTCACAGGGCTTAATTTGAGCCGGAACATGTTCCGGCACCTCCGACATTGGATCCAGAACCTTTTTTTATTGGATCCGGCACCTCCTGTGTCACCATGAAAAATTAATCGCCTAAATGAAAAAATGAAATTACTGTTTGTGTAGTGTTCAGTGTTGTTATCTGTCTTTATTCCCCATTGAAGTTCCACAAAAATCTTGTGTTTGCATTTTCAATGTCTTTTGAGGTGAATTTTCAGGGTAAGACGGAGGGGGGAGAGGGACAGAGGGAGGGGAGGCACTTCAATAACGCGGTGCTGCACTTCTAGTGACACAAGCGCTTGTGCTGCTTGAGATTGCGGTTATAGCCTTGTTTAACTCAGGGGGGAAATGTCAAAAAGTCAACAAAGTTTGCTTAACTTGTTCAAATACGCTGGCCAGTCGGATTCCAACAAGCAAAAACAGTTTCTCCACATTCTCAAGAATGTGGAGACCACGGTGGGTTTCTTGGTTAATTAAATATTCCGATGGATAATTGCTGCTTGTGAAAACGATTGTTGCAGTGTATTTATTTATATATTTTTTTTTACATTTCGCACCGATGCAGTGCGTGTTCTGAAATAAAAATAAACATTGCCCTGATGTACACACAGCGTCGTTTAGTTTTTTTTAGTCAGAGAAGCTACGTAGGCAGTGTCTTTTTTTTTTTTTTTTTTTTCCGTTACCTCCAACCCCCGTTTTGAGTCGCCGGATCCCCCCCTGCGCTCCGGGACCTTCCACTTTACAAATTAAGCACTGCATATTCACATTTACTGCACTGCAATCAGAGACAATTATAATATAAAGTATATCTTATCTTATCCATCTTATACTTGTTTTTATAAAAATGACCCAAAACGATTCATCGATTATCAAAATTGTTTGGCGATTAATTTAATAGTTGATAACAAATAATCGATTAATCTTTGCAGCTCTAATCCACTTGTTTGAGAACTTCACCTACAGTAAAGCACTTCACTGATGCACACGGAGTGTATACACAGTCACTCCCATTAGAGGGGCACCAGTGGGAATGTAACTCTCAGAACGTTTAGAACCAAATCCTGTTTCCATATCCCCTGCTGGATTGAATCTGAATTGCAGTGTGTTATGTGCATGTGTTTTAGGATGGAAGGAAATCAAACCAAGGTCAGGCCAACAATAATGTCTCACATTGAGGATTTTCCTAACTTTTCAATCATTGTGATGCCATTTGGCCCTAATAGACACACACGGTTTATCCATATAAAAAATAAAAAAGTACATTATGTGATAAAATAAATACCGTACAACATGTATAACAAAGTAACTAAATGGCTTGACATTATAATGCATTTGTTTGCATGAAATTAAGACTTGCAGCTCCCTCTGGTGTTCCTTTGGGACATTTCACCCAAGCTCATATCACTGCTGTTACTGGCCCTGCTCCTGTCCCTGCTCCTGCTTTTACAACTAGCTCACTGCCCATTGTAACTTTCACAACGACAAACTGGGTTAAAAAGACTTTTTCTTGCATCATCGGTTGGCCCCACCCATCACACTGTATGACAAATATGGCTTGTCTAATACAAGTATTCCATCCACTATCAAAGTAGATAGTATAAAAAGGTTCAAACCTTGTCTCCACGGGCTCCACCCCGTGAGCCGGAGCCCGAGCCCGAGCCAGCATCTCCCTTCGGCCCTATTGGACCCCTGTCTCCTTTCGCTCCTGTATCCCCTTGGTCACCCTTTTCTCCTTTAGCCCCCACTGGCCCTGAAAGCGACAACAAAAAGGACACAGTCGTTAATGCCCTCATGAAAAGACCTTTCACAAATGATTAATGATTGTATCCCACATCCCAAACAATAAACAGGACCCAAAAGAAGAGGAGAATAGAGGAAAAGAAAATTACTTTTTGCTTGATGGAGCGAGAATCCCAGTGTGTGTGGCTGTAATTTAAAAGGCCATGTGAAGCGTTGGAGGAAGTAACTGAATACACCTTCCCACACACCTGCATGCACAACCCTCCTCATATTTATATTCTGGTGGGAGCTGAATTGACCGTAAACCCTACCCACAGATTTGTCCCTTTCAGTGGAGCTTGTATGAAATAAAAAAAAACACTTCCTCGTTGTGTAGAAGTCGCACATCTCCAATGCCACTGACATGCACAGCAACATGAAGTGCACAATGGAAAAATGGATCCCATAAGCATGGAAAATTCATTAAAAAAATGTAAGGCCACATAGCATATATCTATCTATATACATGTTTTTTTCTCTTAAATGTGCTCTTCTATTTTCTCTCTGTGTACATTTATCCACAGAATTACAGCCTGAACGGCCCAATTTTCCATCCCCCCCCTGGCTTATATACGAGCATGTCAGCCACCCTGCATGAATTCAGAAGCATGAAGTAGATAGATTTAGGCATGCTTGTGCGCTTTTGAAATCCATGTGAGGTCCTGCATGAGGAGTACACATGAGGTAGGCAGAGCATCAGAGCAGAGAATAAAAAGCAAGTAAAACACAGGAGATTTGGATGCTTGTCTCTGCGTTTTTAACTCCCCTAGACCCACCTGGTGACCCAGGAAGTCCGGGCCCGGACTCCACAGAAATGTGCTGGGAGTCACTTGCTGAACACAATGCAAAAAACAGTGTTAAATTAAGTCTCCAGATTAACATTGTTTCGAGTCAGTCTCTAGGATGCAAAAAATTCCACTAATTAACCCTGACAAAGCACACCTGTGAAGTGAAAACCATTTCAGGTGACTACCTCATGAAGCTCATTGAGAGAACACCAAGGGTTTGCAGAGTTATCAAAAAAGCAAAGGGTGGCTACTTTGAGGAATCTAAAATATAAGACATGTTTTCACTTATTTCACACTTTTTTGTTAAGTACATAATTCCATATGTGTTCATTCATAGTTTTGATGCCTTCAGTGAGAATCTACAATGTAAATAGTCGGGAAACTAAAGGAAACACATTGAATGAGAAGGTGTGTCCAAACTTTTGGCCTGTACTGTATGTTCAACAAGGGACTTGACTTTAAAACAAAAAATGTTAAGTATAAATTTGATTTAGTGTAAAAATGCACGAAAGTAATCATTTCAAGTAATATTTTTTTTCCAATGTAAAATTGCCTAAAACAGAACCACTTTCTTTCTCTGTCATGAACTAACATGAGCGTCCCGTGATGACTACTGGGTTCCATAGCGTGCTTCATCAAACACCTACGTTGTATTTAGCATTAGTGGTGATGCTTCCTTAAAGTCATGTATAATATTGTATAAAATAGGTTTGGTTAGTTTATATTGCTGACAATGCAACAAAGAAAAGCCCTGTGCCTCAGGGGATCAAATTGAGACAGCTGTGTCATTCATGCCACTACCACCAGATGGTGCCAAAGTAAAACATTTTTAAATTTTACACTTTAAGATTTTAAGGGTTTTTTATGTGACACACTGACATATTCTCCACTGGAAGACCTTGTGCAATCTGTAATAGAGAAAATTTAGTACATAGCAGACACAAGTCAGTATTACATTCTCTGTGGGTTAATCACTTAGTAAGATGGGGGTGACTTATTCTCAAATCAACTTTAACCCTCAGTGGTAGAACATAGGGAAAAGTTCAAAATGTTTTAAACATGAACATCTTTCTGTTCCAAGACTGCTGCAGTGAAAATTATGTATTTCAATGTACGTAATTCCCACAAATGAGAGCCTCCCGATCACTATTGCATTAATCCCTATGTCCACTAGATGGAGACATGTATCAGTGAATGCGTCAGTAGCAAGCTCGGACTAGCTCAGCTACTGTATGCATGTTCAAGGAATATGAACTCTGCAACACCATGTGCCGTCACAAACATCCCGCTCAATACCCGACAGGTGAGCTAAGTCCTGTGTCAGCATGTGGAAGTAGGCTACATTTCCAAAGAAAAAAGAAAGAAATGTGGAAGTAAAACATCTAGTTTCCATCTTTCAGAGTAAAATAATAAATGTATGAAAAAGAGTGATATTTTCAAAACAGTAATGGTCAGATCAAAAGGTATCTGTAGAAACACTGAAGAGGGCTGGCATAGAGACAGTACACTAAACATTTTTAATCACAAAACTACAGAAACAAACAGTGCTGAGCTCTCTCTCTCTCTCTCTCTCTCTCTCTCTCTCTCTCTCTCTCTCGCTTGCAGAACTTAAGAACTATGAGTAATCTTTAAATAAAGATTCTGTCCCCTTTCAGGAAGTGTTGACTTTGTCCAGATCAACTCACCTGTTTCTCTTGCTACTGACACGTCTACCCTGGTCAGTGGTGGCTGCTGAATGGGCCGGGAAGACGGAGTAGTCGTCTGCAGGAACAACAATCATGCAACAGAGAGAGATACATATTTTCAAAAAGGGCAATGGAGGGCATTTACTGCTCTAGATTCCATGGCTCTGTTTTCACGGGTGATCCCCCCTACATTGAAAAAACAATGCAAGAGCCATTTGACTGCATGGGAAAAAGCAGCCGTTGTGTTAACATTCAATCACACTAATGTTTATAGTTTGTTCAGCCAAAGCTTGTTTCCCAGCTCTACACAAAGCCTTTTAAACAGGGTAAACATGATTGAGTGCACATGTTTGCATGGCAAACCAAGGACAGAACTCAACTTTTTCTTACATTTTTTTGCCCAATCATTGTTTTCAGTAATTGCAGTTTATGTGTTAATTGCTGTCAGACATCTCATGCCTGGGCCCTATTGCAAAACTCCTCTATGTGAACATTATTAAGGCAGTCAGGGAACACCGCTCCCGGTCTATCACATTGATAAGGCCTGCTGTTGCAATATGTCATTACTCAGAGTTATACTGACACCCAGAGTACAATGATTGAGTTTGTTTACAATACGAATGACACACAACAACCTTCATTAGTATTCATTTGTGGGTATTTATGTGGTTGCTGCCACTCCAATACCCATTTTTAACCTGCACAACTAAACTAGAAAAACCCTCAATCAAACCAAAGGGGTTGAACTCAGTGCCCCCAGGAAGTGTGTCAGGCTTTGAAGCAAATTGAACACAGTGGCCAAACAGTGGAATTACAACTGCTGGCCCATCATGCCTCTGGCCCTAAAAAACTTTTTTCAATAGACTTACATGGCGAAAGAGACGTCTGTAAATCAGTGGATACATTTTTTGGGGGGCGTTACAACCAACAAAATGACTCGTTTTACTTTCAGAATTTGATCCATTCGGTCCGATAACATTTGAAAAGAATAGAAGAGCCGTGCGATGAAATAATTTAATCCACATTCAAGTTAGGGGAGCGCCCGGCGGAGGTCTCTAGTGCACCTGCTCTATGGGCCACACAGTAAGGAAGCATCATCCATGCTTTTTGGCTCCATGATGGCTTCATGTGCCACTGAGCAACTCCCATAGGAATGAACGGGGCTCCACCTCAACGCTGTATCCTGTGCTTATTATACATTCATGGTTGAAATTAGAAAATATGTGTGTGTGTGTTTATCTTGATCTTTCTACTGCCTCTTTGAATGACTGCATTAACAAATCAAATTGTTTAGCTAACTAAATACATTTAGAAATGATACGGTTATGTTTGTGTGTGTCCTATTTAGTAAAGTGTCTTTGTGGACAAAGGAAAGACGGGTCAGTATCCAGTCTACCAACACTGCTCCATCACTAAAATCACAGCAGGACTGAGAGAAGCAACAGGAGGTATCGGAGGTCGGGGGAGGTGGGGACACTTCTGCTCCTAACTGCCTGTGGGTAAAAACAAGAGAAGGGGAGGAAATAATGCAAAGACCCCACCTCCCCCCCTCCCATCTGTAACTCATTCTTCACCGGTGACACAGCTCCAATTGTCACCTGTGGAATTCAAATAAGGAGAGGGCTAAAGAATGAAAGAGAGGGGGCAGCTGAAGCCAGGGTAGATAATTTACCTGTTTCCTTTCGGAGGAATTCTCCCCACTGTGTAGCACGGCACTGGCTATGCCAAGAATTTGGCCTGAGTGTTCTAAGTTGTATTAATGTGATAAAGAATACCCCACTTGTTCACTCCTTTACTTATCCATCATAGATGGGGTTGACAGGTGGGAGGCTCCCATCTTTAGAACATAGTGTTGATGGATTTGAACCCCACAACCCCCTGAATCTAAGAACAGGTATGCAGCTCCCTCGGCTATGAACATATTCCACCTCTGAAGCAGTGTAGGAGGTTATTCTTTTTATTTATTTTTCCGGTCATGTCCTTTGAGTATCACAGAGGGAACTTACTGGATTTTTTTGTTGTTGGTCTTAGGATGAAAGAAAAACTGTCTGGCAGTTTGTAAAATGCAGCAACCAAGGTTTGACTCTCATGTGTTGGACTCTAATTGGCTCTCGTGAAAGTGTAATCAGGCTTAGAAAAAAGCAATGATTTGAACGGAAACAATTCTTTTTCCCAAACATTGCTGTGTCTCATTAAGACTTAAATACATACTAAATGCAAAACTTGCATTAAGGCTCCTTCAGCACTCTGTTTAACTTCTACAAAATCGTTCAGCTATCACATATCACCGCAAACAATCAGCTTAACGGCTGTTAGCACAAACAGAAAGCTGGTCAAAATGTCTCTTATTTGGTGGAGCTGCAATACAGCCAACATTGTGTTTAATATAGGGCAGGCAGGATAAAAAATAGGTTATTTTGAATAATCCGTACAATAGCCAAGTTAAAATGCCGAATAATAATCCTACATATTTAACAACAAGGAGCTCTTTTAATAACTAAAAGTAGGAACTAGCACATAAATAAATCTGCTGCTAGCTTCTAGGAGGAAAATAAGTCTGCTACTTATTATGTGTACAGACTAATTTATTTCATAATGAAAAGTGAATTTCTTTCACCTGAATTCAGAATTATCTTGATTTCATCGTGCTGAATGGTTATGTTAATGTTAATACTCACGACAGTTCAGTTTGGCAGAGCTCCTAAAGTCACAAAATTCAGTTGAGCAGTTTTCAATATTTCTCTTGAGTCAATAGGGGATATTTCCAAGTCCAAGTCTACATCTCTGATAAGAGTATAACTCTTAATACATGGAATCCAAAAATGTGTTCCCAATAAGAATTTACAAAAGCTTTCTTAACATGATGGACATTACAGACAACTGCTAATAACAACTAAGTAGCTGTACTCAATCATTTGCATCACATGCAGTTAGAATTAAAAAAACTATATATGCCTTTGAAACATTTCCTCTTTGGGCTTCCTGCTGAAGGAGACACTTGGACTCCAGCAGTGACACTGTTCAGGGTGAGTGATTAGCCCCGCCATCTATCACCATGAATTCCAGGATGACAAAATGGAAAGTTTCACTTGTACAACTCTCCCTGTCTAACTCGTCTCTGCCCAGACTTGCCCTAATTGCACTGGTTGGACAATTGTGCAGAGTGTAGGTTTTACCTGTGAACAGACATCAGATGGAAAAACACGGGCAGGTAGGCATTAGATGCCAGCTGTTGTCTTTTACATCACATTCAACATGATAAATACCTACTGAACAGATGGAAAAGCCCCTAATAAAAGTTGCCGAGGATATGGCAGTAATGATAAAGAGACTTCCGACTTCAAGTGCCTGACCCTGCCCTCCCCGTCTCCTCTCCTCAATCTTTCTTTTCCACCTCCCTGTACACAGTTGATTGAGAAACCAGTCAGAATAACAAAGCCTTGAGAGGCGGGGGAGGGGAGGATCAGATCAAGTCCAAATTGACATCTGGTTTTTCTACTCCACTGTAATTGTGAGTTGGAGTGCAGGGTGGAGAGCTGTGCTCCGTTTCAGCGTGCGTGGCTATCTTTGAGTGTGGGAGAGAGAGAGGGAGGGTGTGAGTGGGTGTCTGTGGAATCTGATTGTGTGTGAGTGTGGGAGAGACGGAATGCAGAGAGAGTAAGACAGAATGACCAAGGGGGGAGATAGTGAGAGTGAAAAAAGGAGAGATGAAGGAAGACACCAAAAGATACAAGTGCACGCAGTGATTTATCGAACTGTAAAAATAATGGTGTGGGAATAAGAACATAAGCATGACAGTGTGAGTCAACAGAATAGTGCACATGTGCATGGTGGCTAAGAGGTGTCCGTCTATCAGTCTTCTAACATTAGGCCTTCATCCAGGTGATACATCTACAGCTATCCAGATCACACACCTCACACCGGGTAAATACCCTGCTGTTTAAAGATGCAGTAGGTAAGTCTTATAAAACTAACTTTCTGTCATATTTGCTGAAACTGACCCTATGTTCCAGTAGAACTACATGAATTATGTAATATAAAAAAAATCCAGCTCCTCTGGCACCTCCTACAGCCTATAGTGCGATTGGCAAAATTCCACCGCTCCCGGTTGATTTTCTCCAATCAAGGCCACAGGGGTGGTCTATCTGCCTGTCAATCACTGCTCAGGCACACGCATATAGAGCGTTCTCCCCTCCCCCCTCCCCGCGCACGAGCTGCAGAAAAGTTTCCCTAAACTCCGGTGAATATTGGAGCGGCTTTTCAGAGGTGGCGTGAGCTCTGGGATTTTAAAGATCTGAAGAACGATGCAGACGTAGCCACATTTCTTCTCGACCGGTAACATAATTACCATAAATGATTTATCTTTCACTTGGTTATTAGTAGTCAAAAGTCCACAAAGCTACGTTGGTGAGGATGATAGTAACGTTAGCACAGTGGTCGGTCTGATATGATGCTGAAATGGCTAACGCTAGCCTGCTAGTTAGCATCGTTTTACAGTTGGTGAGTAAACATTGTGTTAGTGTTTAGTTATTGAAAATGTTGTCTGTCTGACATGCCGGCAGTTCTGTCAAACTCCGTTGTGGGGGAGGGGCTTAGGAGACGGTTTGGGCTGCAGCAGAAAGGGGGGAGGGACTGAGAAGTTGTCGATGTTCAAATTTGTTGGCAAAGTCCTGGATCTTCACAATCTTACCTACTGCAGCTTTAAGCAGTTTATGCTGAATAAACCTATAGGGTAACTTAAAAATAGGGCTGAAAAATCTCAAATTACCCTTTAAAACCTTAACATTCTTCTTGCTGACCTTACTTTCTATTTGGACAACTATAAGCAAATAAAATAGCAATAACATATCAGAAGCATTTTATGAACTCCTAAACTTTAGAAAGGCCCAGGTCATTACCATTCTAGTCTGACGAAAGGAAACTCTCTATGTAAAAAGTCTTTGTCTCCAAATCTATAAGACAGAAGCAGCTCAATTTCCAGACATCAACTCAGCAGTTTTTAATCTCAGCTGAGGGATGAGTGTTCCCTCACTTATGGCGAGTAACTTGAGACCTCAGGGCTATATCTAACACTGGGATGACTCTGGGTTTGCAGAAGCACGGCCTGCTGTTAATAATCTTCGCCGGCCAGGTATACATGCCTGGCTTCATCAGCTGTTTGAGTCCTCAAAACAAAGCTCGTTCATTCTTCTCCTTTCTTTCTTACATCTCGGTTTACAATTTTACATCAGCTTCCCAGTGAGAAAATGGTAGACCAACCCAGAATGTTTCAATATACTGTACTGTATGTAGCAAGGAAAAGAAGGGCAGCAAAATAACTGCAAGGAGCCCAGTTCTTAATGAAACAAAATAAAGCCACGTTAACAACAGTTTGTGACTATTGTCAGACCTTTGTAGTAAGTAAAGTAAAAGAGCTCAATAATAAATAAAAGGCTGTTCCATACCGTCCATCTATGCTTCTCCACAGCTGGTTTTGGGGGGCTGGTTTCCTCATAGCCACTTCCTTCACCTGAAGCCTTAGGAGACCAAGCAGACATTTTACATTTTCATTTTTCTTGAGGGCACTTATTACAAACCTGTAATATCTGAAAATGTTCCTTAAACTGTGAGAATCCTGGCACCATGTGTGTCATGTTCATGCACTCTAGTTAAATTATTGGTACAATCCAAGACGGCTATAAAAGGAATTTAGCAATTTAGTGTTAGCATTTTTTAAATATTAATATATATTTTAACTCTAAACCTCTGTTATTTGTGCTCGGTGTGACAGTATTATTGGCCTATTTGAGTTGTCTGTTTAGTCTTTATTGCTGTAATTGTGGTTTTATGCCACCTTCTTGGCCAGGTCCCTCTTTATACAGATATTTTAATTTCAATGAGCCTTTTACCCGGTTCAATTAAGGTGCTATATAATATTAAACTCTCTTGAAATGATCAGTGGCCTATGTCATTAAGTCAAATGTCTGTATATTTCTTGTATCAGACAATGTAGAATACAATAAGTAGGTGTAAAATACTCCCCTTGGTAACTCAATATCTTGAACGTGTCCTCTATGGGGAAACAGCTGTGTGTGAGGTTAGCATTTGAGATAAAAGACACATCCTGAAATCCAAAACCTGTCATTTCCACTTGCAATGGGATTCTCTCAACTAATCAACACAACATCTAAAGATCTGGCGAGCACAGGCGTTCGAAACTTGGGCCTTCTTCTGTCAGTAAGGAGGAGGTTTTGGTGGTCTGAGCGAGCAGAGCAGCTGTGAAGGCAACAGCAGCAGAGGATGCTGGGTGGTGGGCTGCAGTGAGGCACCTGTGTTTGTGTGTGAGTGTGGGTGGTCAGGGTCAGTCGTGGCTCTCACACACTTATCGGTTAGAGATTTACTATTGTATATCTCTTGTATTGTATATACCTGCATATCTGTATCAGAGTCTCTGTGTCCTAACCGGCAGCGGGAGATGGCCGCCCAGTAACAGCCTGCTTCTCTCCAAGGTTTCTGCCTGTGTTGCACCAATAGTTGCTCTTGGGGGGAATTGTTGGATCTTTGTAAATTATAGTGTGGTCTAGACCTACTCTATCTGTAAAGTGTCCTGATTAGACACTATAAATAAAATTGAATTATTGATATTAAGTAATGTAAACAATGTTCAAAATTAGCACCATCCACCAGCCAAATGCTGGTAAAATATGCAATTGGCTGGTAGATTAGCTTCACCCACCAGCCCAAAAAAAACAATGGTAGTCTATTGAGTGGATATTAAAATTGGAACATTCACTAGCTATTTGGTTGGTGGATGAAAAAGTTAATTTTGAACCCTGGATGTAACAATGGATTTATGGATGGAATAAATCAACAAAGTCCAGTAAAATGTCAGTACTTGTACAGGGCATTTCCCAAATGCAGTGGCAGATCCACCGGCAACATTCTTAGTCATATTTGAGATGACAGGCTCCTGATTTCAGACAGAGGTAGACCAAGGGAAGGGTCATGCGCCAATGCAGGCGAGTGACTGCCAACGCCGGCGATGTCCGCGCTGAAAATGGGCAGTGCAGGATGTGACACACACACAGAAATCAGTTTGCTGGTTTGTGGTCCGTTTGAATTGTTGTTTGGTTGGTTTGTTGGAAGTAACCGTTAGTTGCAACTCTAAATTGGATGGGAGGTGAATATTCCCCAATGGTAATTTCTCGCACGTGTGACGGTTCCCTGCCGGCCACCGTCTGCCAACTGAATAGAACCGTTGCTTTGATCAGCGGCAGCTAGTTAGCATATTAGGTTAATGTTAGCTCCATGAGTTGGTTGAAGAACCTTGTTTTCGGATTACTTTTTTTTAGTGTTTCCAGCTGACTCCTTTTAAAATGATAATCTAACTATGCACATGATGGCTGAAAATCCTGAGGCGAAAGCTGCATGTCCCAAAAGGCAAAAAAAAGAAATCGCCAGTTTACGATCCATGTGGAAGACATGGAGATGAGAGCTGGTTAGTCCCAGTATAATATCAGGATAGGAAAAATCTAAGATCAGACTGTCATTTTTATCCTAACAGAACCCTGTTTGGCTGCCTAGCTTACATGCTTGTTTGTATTTTCACACAGTATGTAATGAGAGAAAATGTTTTTATGTCATTTACCACATCCGAGTCATCTTCATCCTCTTCACAGTGCCTCTCAGCAGCACGGGGGTCTCCCACCACCCTCAGCTCACCCATCACCCCCTGTTGCAAAATAAAGACATGTGTTTTGATGTTAATCATACATATCATAATGTCAGAACAGCACTTGTTTTCACACTCTCACACACACACACACACACACACACACACACACACACACACACACACACACACACACACACACACACACACACACACACACACGCGCTCGCCTTACTTTCGACATAGAAATATGGATGCTTATCTTTGAACTTTGGTCATATTTTTGAGGGAATTCCCCCTTTCCGCCAAATCAGAGAAGCTATTGATGTCTCCAGTTTTAGCCTGTTCCTGTGAAGTGCCATTATCTCTGCCTCACACAAACAATCTGATACATGTTCCAGCACAGGATACTTGCACAGATACTGTAGCATGAATGCTATCTGACTGTGCCCATCAAAGGGCCATTAGCTCTGAATGAAGAGGTGGTTTCTCTGCTGCTGCAGAGTTATTTGAAGTTGACTCTCCAGCACAAATTCATGTCCTGAGAAAAAAGTCAAATGGATTTTTTAAGAGAACTTTGAAGATAAACAGCAAAGGCTCTTTGACGTTGAAACCCTGTCTCTAGACAGGCTTTTTACAGTGTTTAGTCGATGTGTCATGGTATTTTTTTCGAACAAATTGCTTTAGATCTTCACAATAAATCGCAGATGCCATGCATGAGAAGGACTAAACTGTCATTGCAGCATGTTTTTGCTAGTGATGGATGATGAAGAAAAAGGGACATCCACTAAAACAAATCCTGCTTCAGAATGGAATGTCCATTTTATAAATACATAATGTAAATATTTAAAGGCTGAAGAAGATCGGCAAGTCTTGATTTGATTAGAGAAATTAAAATCGCAAGACCTCTAGCTCGGGGTCATGCTCGGGTCAACAAATAGCACATGGCCAACATTTCCTGAAAGAAGAAACAGGGTTAGGTTGCTTTTTCCAAATTCTGACAAAACATCTGACTACACACTACTTACATGGGCTTGTGTAAAAAAAAAAAAAAAAGAAAACTGGAACTGTGCAGCAGAGTTGCAAAGTGGTTTACAACTAAATAAGCAGCTGCCTTCAAACATGGCAATACAAAAAAAGATTTTAACAAGTGCAACAGCTGTTTCAGCTGGGCAAACAAGGGCTTGCAGCCACATGGAAAGTACTTGTTTGGAATTTTGACATATTAAGTAGTGTACATATCTTTTTTTTCTTAATTATATAACAATATAATCATTGTTATTTAAATAAACTTTTTAGCAGTGGATGGAGGGAATATCCTCCTTTTTTGGCTCACCTGTAAAGTTATTCCAAAGTGCCTCTGCCTTTATGGCTTCAGGGCCAATAAAAGCCAGTAGTCTATTAAAAGTGACTGAGTAACTTCCATCTAAGCCATTAAAAGTCTATTAAATATCTTATTTTCTAAGATAAAAAATAAATGCATGAATTAACGATATCTCCTCAACATGGAACCTGTGTTGTATTTTCAGGTGTCACTTTATAAAAAATGATGTAATGATCCATCTTTTATATCTGATTCTGATCTGATTCTAAGGCTATGTTCACACCGCAAGTCTTAATGCTTAATTAAGATTTTTTGCTCCGATCAGATTTTTTGTTTGGCTGTTCACATGACCTTTTAAAATGTGGCCTATATCAGATTCCTGTGTAAACTGTGGTTTCGAACTGACCCGCATGCGCAAAAGAACAATACCAATGACATCAGACGCAGCACGCTGTTGCACTAAAGGTAGGGAGGTTATGGAGGAAGTAAGCATTTTCGCTTTTATTTCAAAATGTTTGTGTAATGGCAGCCGTAACATTAATGAGCATACACTAATTAGGTCTAACACCTCACTCTCCCTCCATTGACTTGCTCCATCACTGTTCTCCAAGTTTTCAATTTTACTGTCTGTGTCTGGGGCTGACTCCCGCCGGCGCATAATTATGACAAATGTCGATATAGATTGACGTAAAAGTCGCTTCAAATCTGCCTTGGTTGTTCACACTGCGGCCACATTGAGAAAAAAAAAAAAAGAAGAAAACAAATCTGACCTGGTTCTGATTCAGAGCCACATATGGAAGTGGTCTAAATCTGATTTGAAAAAGATCAGATTTGAGTGTTCACACTACTTCTGAAGTAGTCTGACCTGGTCACTTGAAAGAAAAAAAAAGAAAAAATATCACATTTGGGCCACTTTTGCCTGCAGTCTGAATGTAGTCTAAGTGAATTATAAGGACATAAAACCATCAGTCAATAGTGACTGTTTGACCGATTGTAAAATCACTAAAGCGATAGAGTCAGTGGCAGAATGCATGAACAACACGCCTGCAGTTGCATGTGTTCTCCGTGCAGGTAGCCAGCGGGTAAATGACTTTAACCCTAACAGCTAAGGTCAACAGTTGTTGCAGTCAACTGCTGGGATTTACAATGGTCAAATGACTCATGGTAATTACATCCCAACTGTGAGGTCTTCCCATTATTTGCAGACTACTCTCATAAAGATGGTGGGTTAGGGTTAGGGTTGGGCATTTGTGTTGGGGTGCAGAGTAGGCCAATTATGAGCAATCAAATCATTTGAGTTATTCGGCCAAGATGTTTCACATGATTGACTATGGAAAGACAAAACACTTCACTGTGCTTCAGGCAGCAGCAGCAGGATTCCTGTCTCTTCGCAGTTTATGTTGGCTCTAAATTGTTTGGGGATGTGAGATGTGCAGTCTTCCTACAAAAAACAAAAATGAAGTCCTGCAAATAACTCTATCTACTATGAAAGTTTTTAAAATAAATACAGTATACATTTAAATGTCATACAGCTTTTAAATAATTTCATTTCTGGATTTCATTTCTGAATATTGTTTTGTTGAAAACAGACGAAGCCTGCGTACGCACCAGAAACTTCTCAGGATCGGCTCCTCCAGCTTGGCCGACAAAGATCCCAGCGCCGGCCTCCAGCTCCATCTCGTCCGGGGACCTCTCGAGGCGCATCACCTGAGGGTCTGTGTCACAGTTGAGATAGAACATCACCTTGTCGTCCCTCACAGCGATGGCAAAACGGGTCCAGGTATCCCTCATGGAGGGCACACGGAAGCTGGCCGCCTCGTACGACTGCTGGGAGTCGGGCTCCGTGTAGTACAGGATGACGTTCTGCTTGCTGCCCTGCACGGCCGACAGTTTAACGCCCACGTACATGATCTGCTGTGCGGAGTCGGTGACGGAGAAGATGACGCCGCCCCTGTCAGAGGTGGGTTTCAGATTGAAGATGAGGGCAAAATCTCGGTAGAAGGGGCTGGGCAGGTGGGCGAGGGCCAGCTGGCCTGTGTTGGCATTGGGGCCAAAGACATAGCCAGGGCTGTTGTCGGGCCCGAAAACCTGGCTGATCGTATTAGGAGGAGGATCCCCAATCAGCTGTAGCAGGGAGACTCCACTCTGTTCTAGATGGAGGAGAGAAAACAAATGTAAGGCTACAATACACATTGAAATATATTGGAAGTTAGAAAGGAGGGCTGCATGGCAGGGTATAATGTTAGACCAGGCTGCTGGGGAGGGGTTTGGGGGTGAATGTGCCTGATGGGTGCAGAAACAACTGCTGTAACTTGCATAGGACTGTAGTATGAGTCTTTGTTGTGCTAGAACTAAAATAATCAACAGCATAATTGGTCAAAGATTATTCCTGTTCAAAACTGAAGTAACATTGACCCATTTCATAAAATGTAGATGGACAGTTATCACAACTGCCTCCAAACAAGCTTTGTTTGAGAAGCATTGGCAAAGCAACTCTGCTCAGGGGACCACAAACAAACTAACAGTGTTGTAACTTCTAGATTGAAATATGGAAAGGGTCGGCATGCCCCATAAAAAGGTAAATGGATAGGCCATATGAGACTAAGGAAAGCAGATGACTTTAGCAGACATTGCAAGGCCTGTATTCCAAAGACGAGACCAGCGAACGCCAAACCTGCACTTCCTAATCCGAAGGGAGCTCTGAAGGCGTAGAAGATACATACAGTGCATGAAGATGTGACTTGAGACGCAGGTGTCAGGATAGATATAGCTTCTAGGTGTGTTGTCTGCAAAACTCTATGGCAGACAATTGCATCAACAGACCTGTGTGCAGAACAGGGTACAGATTGATATCTACGAATCCCATTCCTGAAGACACTAAAAAGCAAAAAGCTCTTCCGACTTGTGTGACATCTGCTAAATGTCCCACAGCTGGGCCTCCTGCATATCTTCGCTCACTCTTCCATTACCGTGGGTGACTCTGGTGAGGTCACTGCATAATAATTGGAGGCGTTTAGGAAAATAAAAGAAACACAAAGAGCGATGTGTGTTGACTCACATCATGGTGATGTTTTACTAGCATCAAACCTTTTTGCTTTGATCAGAAATAATGTTTCCTCACGTTAAAAGGAAAATCACTGTTTTGGGAGAACACTTGATGCCGTTTCTGGCGCTTTGAAGAAATGCTTTGGTTTACCACCTGGTGACTAATATTGCCCGGTTCAAAGCCTCCCCACTGGGCCCAGTGCTGGAGATCAGCGGGGTCTGCCGTTGGCTTTGTTGAGAGCTTAAACACACGAGGTGTTTAGCTGAACCCGGGGTCCTGCTTTCTGCTGCACAACCATAAACACTGGCCTCAATTTTTCTGCGCGCTGTCCGACAACTGACAGAGCTAATGGAGAACCCAGTCAAACTATAACAGGACAGCAAAAAAACTACTTTCCAGTGTTAATTATGTAGTTCCCCTCCGCACCAATAAGATAGACATTTCTGAAAAGATTCCTCAGATAACTGGTTTCAAATTTGAATATGTACATGTCATCGATATGTATGGAGCAGTTATAGTATTAAGACCTGTCAAAAATATAAACCATATCTGGAAAAGCATGTTTAGATCATATAAAGGATGCGTATGTGAGTAAGGGATATGCAGTATGTATATGTATAGCAGCAGGCAGGTCATTATTGCAAATTGGGGTAGGTCTTGTAATCACCCTGAAGGGGTTTAATTTGAAATAATGACCCGCTCGCTCAACATTATCCTGCTTACTACACAGCTACTGACTACAGAAATCAATAATTTGACACAAAATTAGGCATCATCATTTTCATTGTGAGCATGTTAGCTTACAGTGTAGCTGCGCCTAGGCATAGACTCACTTGTTATCAACTTGTTAGATACACTCAGTTTTGTTCTGTATGTAAATATTGAATCAGTAATTTAAAATATACTTAGTATAATTTTTATACAGTATATAACTCTTTACATTTCTATATGTATACTGTATATACTCTAATATTTATATATGTTGGTCAATATATTGCATGTTTGTATATGTATAAGTTAAGCTAAGAGGATTGCTGCCAAACCAAATTTTGTTGTGTTTAACGTGCAATGACAATAAAGCATCTTACATGTCACTTGGTAAAACCTTGATAAACCTTTCTGAATTTTTAAAATCCTGAAACCTGGCCTTTAGCATAAAAGACTTTTTTTTTCAACCTAAATTGGAAAACGTTAACCATGAAATGACAGACAGACACACAGAGTCCCAGGTTCAGAGCCCCTCAGGTAGACGATGAGTCCTTGACTGCTGCATGAATGGCAGTTAACAACAAAGTCAACTGCAGCAGGCCAACCAGATGTTAAGCCTGATAGAGTCAGAATGAGAAACCTCGAGGGTCTCTTCAGTGGGCCTGTGCTCACATGTCTGAACCTAGCTCCCTCTTTTGTGCACAATCTCTGCCAGAGTAGGGTTGAAAAAGGCAACGCTTTTGTAGTGATCCAGTGGTAAAATTCATTACGCGGTAACGCACGCCATTTTAATTTTAGAACTTTCCTGCTACGGGTGCTGACGTTGATATGAGGGCTATTTATAAAGCAGAAACACTCCATAACTGAGCGTTTATCATATATCTCTTTTTTCTCTGAATGACAACATTTATACTAAAAAATGCCTGCAATTCACTTTCTTTAATGATGTGCAAGAAACATGTGGACTGTAAATTAGCAACTGGTCATGAAAAATATCAGATCTGTATGCAAATTAAACTTCAAGGTCTGTAAAAAAATTGGAATGTGAGATCTCTCAAACAGATTCTGGTTGTCCCTCTCAGCAAAGTACATAAGAGTACATGCTGCATGTATGACCATCTCTTTCTCCTAGAAATTAAACGTCTGATCATCTTATGCATTTGCCAAATGAACAGCAAGACCTCACCTCGCACAGACGTTCCAAGCTTCCCAAACCCCTCATTAGGGAAACATCCCACCTATTAGTCATCACTCACACAGATCAGATGTGCGCTTTTTTTGGACTGGATGTTCAGAATTTACTAAAAAGATGAAGAAACATCCATGTGAACCAGATGATGTACAAACACTAAATGCAAAAATGATCACTCTTAACTACAAATCTAAAAAAGGATCCTGATGCAGTTGTGCCAGAAGCCAGTAATGAAAAAAAAAGAAGAAGGCTTGGAAGTGTAAATAAAGACAATTACGTGAGCGGATCTAAAGCAGATGAAAAGGTTTAACCTGCTTTAGGCTCGCAAAGGAATGCTTTTGCTGAAGCCTGTTTAATGTGCCTGCATTGTCAGCAAAATGCCAGCCAGTCATTCCTTTTCAGAGATAAAAAAAAAGTTGGGTTCACTATTGGCATGTTAAGTGCAATCTCAATTCAGGTTTTTCAGCTTTTGTTAACCAATGACAGCTTCAAGGCCAATCGGGCATAGAAAAGGACTGCTGATGAATGGAGCCGTGCTGGGTTTATGGTGCTAGTTTGTCTTGTCAAGAAGGCGGCTTACTGACCAGAAATGCACCGCTTTTTTTACTCTTACATTCCAGGACGGGGTACCAGAGTTTGTGATACCCCGTTGATAAAGCTGTATACACAGTGTGAGGCTGTATACACAGCTTTGGGAAATACAGGATCCTTTATAATCCATTGGAAAACATTGAAACATCTGGACAGTCCCAGAAAACGTTGCAACTTCACTGACTACACTCCATCACCATTTAAAACATCCCTTGAGGCCTGCTGACAAGGCCAATGATCTCTTCCCCTCACTCTGCAAAAAAAGCTGGTCAGTGGCCTGACCTGTGTTTGGAGTGTCAGAGTTCACCTCTGGAGACGTATAAATTACTTTCCATTATTGTAAAAAAAAAAAAAAAAAAAATGTCTACAATGTTTATGCATTTGCAGCATAAACTATACATGTTGTGCTTGTTCGCCAATTGATTTAAAAGTGAAGTAAATTAACTTTGGTCACACGATATGGTGACTGTGTTTACTTTCTGCTTATTTGATCCCTGTTTGATCTTAGTTATTTTTAATGTAGGTCTGGCTGCTTAGAGGACTAAAGGGAGTCATTGTAATGCTATATCAATGTCAAGTACTTGGTGGGATCCATTTTATCAGGCAAAAAATACTGCGATTTATTTTATTTTGACAAATACATTTTACCTTTAAATGCCCATGTTGTTGCTGAAGAGAACGTAAGCTCATTGATACACACGGATGGTGCACTTATACACACAGCAGCCCTTGTGGAAGGAGATATGGTACCATGATTACTGGAATTTACATATGGGGAGGGGGAGAGACACAAAATGGGCCTGGGCTGGGGTCCTCTGACAAAAATGTTTTCAATTTGAATCCCATTTCCTGCATTACTACATACATTTAGGAACTATTGTGATACAAAATCCAGGAAATAATTCAGTTGATTGTCAATCAATGATAAATTCTTCCAGAAAGAATAGTACTTAACTATTTATAAGAAAAAAAGATGTCCTTTACTTTCTTTATTGTTTAAAATAGGAGCTGATCACTGAGACTTATAAATAAAATATCAAATTAATTTGAAAGTGGATTTTGAAAAGTGGAAATTCCGCCCTAGACTATAACATAAAAATATATACTGTATGTAACTACTATCTAATAGTTCTATTACCAAAATCAGGTTCCACTACATGGCGTATGATCTAATATGTCACTAAATTGAAAAATAAATGGAAAAAAAAAAAAAACACAGGATGTTTTAAATGTAAAATGGTACATATAAAAACCATGAATAAATTGCCCTTTCTTTCTCCAAAGCATATTCTCTGAACCTCTTGGCAAATGGTATCTTCAACCTGATGATGCAGAATGCTTGGAAAAGATATTAAACCGAAAACCACATCACAGTTCAGGAAGGAAATTTCATGTTTGCTTGCCCTGAAGACTGAGCTGTAATTCTCAAACCACAAAAAGGAAGATGGGCCTACCACAAGCTGGGTACTTTACTCTGTGGGGAAGGCGTAATATGATACTGTTTAAGTTCTCTACCTGTAAGCAACCAACTTTTGAGGCAACATGCAGGGAGTAAACAAACCCTCTGCCACATACTGCTAGCTTCATAAATATGTCTTTTGGGAACTCTGGAATAAAAAACGTATGTATGATATTCACAGAGGAAGAGCTGAAATTCTAAATAGGTTTAGAGCTCATTCATAGTGCTGAGGCAGCACCACTCTCCTTTAGAATCTGTTAAAACACTTTTACGGTCAAAATTGGGCCATTATCCAGCTCGAGACATCCCTGTTCAGTACTGTGTTTTGCAACACTGCCTCATCACTTCTCATTTTGTACCGGTACAACACAAACCAGAGGGGGCAATGAGTTTCTGGCAGCAAGGAAGTCAGACTACACTGTGCCCATAATTGGAACCCTCCTGAGAGCCAACTCAAAAACGATTCCCTGGCAAGCAGCACGCCAAAGAACTGGAGCCAGCTTTGGGCCTTCCTGTCATGAGATACAATATCAGTCTCGGCTCAATGGAACTATGGTGCTACAAGTCAGTGTCAGACCACCAAAAGGGTGTAACAAGCTACAAAACAAAAACTACACCGATACCACCAAAAGAGCAGCATCCTTTTCATGTTTTTAGACCACCACAGAGGTGGCCAGGGACATGGATCACTTTAGTTTCAATTAAAACAGCCTGAGCTTAGTGACTGACTGAGAGTAATGGAGGCCCTCATACAGGATATAGTTTTACCGTCAAGAACTAACCAAAATAAATTGAGGTTGACCTCTAGACCCTGATATGAATGACTGCTCATCTTTCAAGCAGGAAACTGGTAACCATGGAAAAACATCATTAAAAGGGCTATTGTGCCCTAACAATCCTGACTTACCACAGGGGTGGTAGCCCCCCCATGGTAAAAGGATAACATCTGACAGATTTCATACAATGTTTCCATGCACACAATGATATCTCTGCAATCTTCCCACAGTGATCTCCCACATACACACATCTATAGGCCATATTTTTGTGTGTAAACTGTTTCATTGGGTTTCTTGCCCCATGCCGACAGCCCTCAACTTTTATTCCATCTGAAATACCAACTCAAAAAGATGTAAGTATATCATGAGACATTCTTGTATGACAGGTCATAGTTAAATGATGTAGGAGTGGGGTGGTATTAAGGAGAATATGAGTGCCCTCCTCCCACACATCAAGCAAAGAGAGCTGCAGATATTAAAAAGTGTCTGAAGCTTCCCAGACACTGCATAGTAGGGGTTCTGATCAGTGAATTTAGGAGGTGGATGCAGTAGAAAAAAAAACCCTAGATAAAGTTTTTGGCCTAATAAACTGGCAAAGGCATTTTGGGCTGCAGGGCACACATTTACAGAGCTTGGTAACACATTATCTTGGCTATTCATGTTTGACCTCATTTTGTTTTAAACCAAAGCCCACCAACATGTTAACTACTTTTAAACATTTACCAGTATGATATTGACGTAGGCACATCATGAGGCATTTTGTTAACATCTTCGGAATGTGGGGCCAAAGACACCTCACAGGGACAGAAGTAAGTCAATAGTAAAGTTATTTCTTACATCAAGTCTATTGAGCCTCACTCCAACAAACCGTGTCCATTAGTAGATTTTTAAGATCGCTGTGTTTGAATGAGTGGTACCAGATGGTCGTAACTGTGCTGGTTTTCTGTCTGTCCATGAATGATTTAGAGTGACTGAAAGCACTCCAGTGATACCTTGAGGCTACTTTAACAGGTGACAACCAACACGCTCATGTTAGTGGTGAACCAGCTTCTCGAGAGCCTATAAATTGCCTTAGGTTGCAAATAGCAATGTCAGGGCTGCTGTGTGTAGAAGCCATATATATATCGTTTTTTGTTTTTTTTTGCTTTCCCAAACACAAATTTGGAACACCTTACTTTACACTTTCATCAAACAATGGAAGTGTAAAGCTATGCAGTAAGAACCAGAAAAGCTACCACTAGACGTTTGTGGCATTTACAGCAAGACAACATATAAAACCTTACCCTAACCCCCCCGATGTAGAAAACCACAGCACTGCCTTGCACCCCACCAACACACAGAAAGGTAGACAATTTAAACACATGCACATCTATTTGGACCCAGATGCATCACTTAGTCCTGAAACCAGAGAAATCTTGTCCACTCCTGTCTGTCAATTAAGCAAGCTGTCAGAAAGATAATGACGCTGTAAAAAGACACAGCAACTCCCAGTGATACAAAGTTAAAGTGGAAGGCACGACAGTAGCCCAGTAAAAGCAGTTCAAGACGTTCCTAATTTGAGGCAGAAACAGATTTTCTCATATTAGACTCTTTGATACAGAACTAAGAATACAGGATGAATCCACACTCACTTAACATCTGAGTTGTTTTCTCCATTGTATTTTTTTTTTTTTTTACCAGGGGTATGCATTGTACTTGTTAGCCCTGGAGAAAATACTCAAATGCACACTGGTCCCATAAAGGTTTAGGGTTATATCATCAACCAATTTAACCATAAATTACCATATTACTACTAATTTGCTGGAATTTCAAGAACCTTACTGAAATGTAACCCCTCAGCTCTAAGACTGCTTTGAAAGACACATTTCAAAGAGTGTTTTGATATTTGACATGCCATACTGAATCTAAATACATTCACTGGTTAAAAATGTTGTACCTGAGTACAGCAACTTTCCAGCTGTGATAAATACTTTTGCCTAGCACAGTTGTCAACGTCGTGACATCCCACTGAAAACCATTGATGCAAGCATGAACACTTCCCATGCATGACAACCTAATCTGTCCATTCCTGAAAAGACAAATGCACATCAGGCTGTCTGCAAGTCACTTGCTGTCAAATGAGACATGCAATTCTACATGCCAAATTATCTAGTGTTTCATGCATAAGTCGTTTACAGAAGACGTGCCTCTGTCTTATGCAATTTCAGATGTATTAAGGCTAATAAAAACATGCCCAAGGCAGAAAAAAAAAATACTTAGATGATTGATTAGTACTTTATTCCTTATAAATAATTATCTGTGGAAACAGAAAATGTGTTGTAGTGTTAGTTGAGTTTTCTAATGTTACTACAATCTGCATTTAAGAACTATGTAGTTAAATTTGAAAACGGAGGTTCTTTCAGTTCACATTTTATTTTTTGTGGCAGGCCTGCTTGAGGCTTGCCTAACACTATAGACTGTATGTCTGTTGATGCTATGATTGCATTGCAGGATAGATATAGTATGTCTGTATTAGCAAAATATTACCCTTTGAATGAATAACTTAGAGGAAATACACCTCAATTGTGTGTGTGTGTGTGTGTGTGTGTGTGTTAATGACCTTCAAGTAGTAAGTCACATGCGGTCCAAAGGACAAGGGAAACACATACATGCAGCACTGTAAGGAGGGATGGCCCCATGCTTGTTAGGCTGTAGCCAGAACTTATTACCTTTTAACAACAGGACTGACAAACTTGAAGCATGCTTATTTTTCTTCTAAATTATGTTGCTGCGCATGGGAATCAAGATATTGTTAATGTTTTTGACTGCGCCATCAGGGATAAATGTCAATTATTTGGGTGGGTATCGGGTATTGGGTAGTGGGAGGAAACACCAGACAAACTGGGGAGTAGGGATACTGAAAACTGGTTCAAAATGAATCCCAAAACTAGGATTCATTTGAACCAGTTATTACCTTTCTGGTTACTAACTGACAAGCACGTATACCCATCATCCTCCTCGTCTGGTAGAGTGTGGCACTCCAAAGGGAGGCGTCCCTCATTCAGGAGTGTCCAGCAACTGTCCCGCAAGACTTCGCAGAAACTCCGGCAAGGCAACACCGGCAGCGTCACCGGAGAGCCACACTTTGGTACCAAGAGAAGGCAGAAAAACCACTCCAAACTATGGTGGCAAGGTGACTTCAACAGCCATGCCCATTCATTTAGGAGTACCTGGACTTCCTCCACAGTGGTTTGGTTGAGGTAATTGGGCACAACAAACCTTTCCCCAACCATGGAGGAGCAGAAAGGGAGAGCAGTATCTAGCAACAAGCATTGAGGGGATTCTGCGATTAGTGCTGATTTAGCTACTTCTGTGTGGCTCTCAGCTGGTGCCAGCCTACCTACAGCTGTCGGGCTAATTAAGGTTACTTGGCTAGCCTCACTTACTGATGTCTGAGTGGCATCTAAGATGTGATCAATTTGGCTGGTCACCACTTTCTGGCTAGTCACTGATGCTTGACTGGGTACTTGAGGTTGGGCAGCAATGGGTTTTAAGGTAGTGTCTGGTCTCTTGCTAGCCGTTTGTGCTTGGGTAGTTAACGTTTTTTGGCTATTAGTTCTGGGTGTTTGGGTTGTAGAAGGTGCCTGGCTAACAAATGAAACTTGTGTAGTCTGTGACACTTGGTTAACTGAGTCCTGGTTAGCTGTTAATTCACCAGCTGGTAACTGAGAAGCATCCACTAGCTGGTTGTCCTGGGTAGTCTCTACCAAGTTGTTGCCTACCCTTGGGGTTAGTAAATCTTCTGGGGTAGAGTTTTCATGAGAATACTTTGTCAAATTTAAGTCATTAGCACTCCAATTAGAGCTACTGATAAGTTTTCTGTTTCCTCTTGGGTTATTGGGATTGTCGCCAGATAAATCTAAATTTTGCTCTGATTTTGTGCTACCAAGATTATGGCCCTCATCTGTTCGGTTACTCTTTTGAAAGTTCAATTTCAGCTCATTTGTATGGGAAGCTACACTGCCTCCACTATCTATACCCCTATGATCAGTGGTCATTACTACTTGTTGATTTTCCTCAGAAAACCCCTGTGTTTCAAAGCCAGATCCCCAGCTAGTTTCAGATCCTGTTGCAAATTCAGATTCAGATGTGATTCCAGAACCAGACCAAAAACCTGACCCAGAGCCTGAAGCCAATTCAGACTCAAGCCCAGATCCAAGTCCTGAAACATCTCCTGTAAAACTTAAATGATCAGATCCTCCAGAAGCCATACCCAAAAGAGAAGATGTACCATTACCAGATTTAAGTATGCGTGATGAAATCCCTGTTGTTCCCTTTTCTGATGCACGTTTGTTCTCTGGTTGTGTTGTAGGTATTAGAGTGGTCAGTCGAGGTCCCTCAGTGGTCTCATCCCAAGTCTGCACAACCTTTTGCATCCCATGTTCCTCATCAATGATCTCCGCTCCAACCCTTGCAATATTCTCTGATGGTGGTTCTCCACTACCTGCTGGACTGCCAGACCCCTCATTGTCCACTGTCGGGGGCAAAGTTGTAGTACCAGTCCAGGCCCAGAACCAAGCATCAGAGTAGACCACGCACAGGGTGAACAAAAACAAAACTCCAAACTGGGTCCTCATCTTGGGCATAATATCAGGTCTTGAACACATCCACTCGCTTTATCAGGCTCCCAGAGTGAACTGTGACATGTCCACAGTGCCACTACACTCCTCACACACACTTTCCAGCTCTGACTCCACACACACTCCACTAGGCCAAGAGGAAAAGTGAAGAGGAGTGCCCCATTCAAAAGAGAAGAGGGGGGAGAGCAGGAGGAGATGTGCTCCGTATTGGCTGCCCTGGCAATATTTCCTCTCCTAACTCCTCCTTCCTCCTCCTTCTCCTTTTGTCACAGCAGTGAAAAGCGATCTCTCCTGCTGACTGATACTTTAGAATTACGCCAGCTTTGCCTTTCAGTGCGCAATACCGATGCTTTCAGTGTTTTACAGAGAAAGGCAATTTGTTCCCCTTGACTTGTTCTCTTTGTTAAAGCATGATAATTGGAAAACTACAACGATGGCTTTAAAAAAAAAACTTTAAACTGCGTGAAACTACAGTGGGAGCAAAGGTTGTGATTTGCCAAACTCAACTAAGAAAAGTGAATGCTATTTTGTGGTGAATGTTTGAAATGTAAGGAGCTGTGCTAAATTCCCTCTAGTGGTTTAAATTCGTCTGACTCAATTGCAATTATGCAACCAATTATCTCGCAAAGTTGCCGTTGTGATATGTTAACATGTTTAAATATCGAACAACAAAATCTTATTGCAGTAATTGTATTATTTTATGGGATAATGGTAAAATATATCTAATTCAAAATCAGCAAAGGGAAATTCAATCCACTGGAATCAGTGAAAGTTTGAAATAAAGTTGTCTTACATTTAGATCAAGACAGTACCAAATTCCGCTCGTCCTTGCCTACACCTTTATTGTTCAATCCAGTTAAAACCCCCTTTTTTAGTGCTCTGTGGTTACACAGTAATCCAGACCTCACTTTCTTGTTTAGACTGGTTTCTCATACTGCCTATGTGATCAGTTGACAGAGACCCTCAACATCTGCTAATGGGAGATTAGTGATAAAAGGAACATGAGGTTGGTGCAAGTGTCTCTCTAATAGTACCAGGCTTTAAAATAAAGGCAAGCATTCTGTGCCTGTAACCTCAGTTGCTGTAGAACGAAACTCTGGTCATTTCTGCACAGCATGCAACCATCCCTATAAAAAGGTTACAGACGCTTATGTTGAGATGCATGAATGTCTTAACGCGAGCTTGACAACTTTATCCTCTAGCTCTGTCATGGTCTGGGGTCAGTGATGATCCACCTGACCCCTGTCTGCAAGATTATGTTTGTTTGGTCTAGCAAAGGGGGAGGGTAAACACCAAAGCTATAAAAAAAGTAAGATGGAAATTATTTACAAGTTCAAAATGAAAAGCCTAAAAAGTGGGCACATAATGAATGAATGCAGCCTTCATCAACATGTCATGTATACAGTGAACAAAACTGCAAAGACTAGTTAACTGCCACCTATTTCAAGAAAAAAACTCCGTTATAGTGCACGTATTTATCACAAGGTTGAGCTATTTTGCACTTTCTGGCCTGATGAAAATTTCAATGAAAGAAAATATTGTGTGTAGTCATATGAAATGCAGCTTCCTTTTGGCCAAATATGACTAAGGGACTTGTGATTGTCTGGTGTCTGACTTTTATTTACAAGAACATTTGTTCCTTCAAGGAACAAAAAAGAAAAAAGTGTATTTGCCAAATAATGTATAAAGAACCCAAAGAATAGAAAATCTAAGGCTTTCTATCCTCAGTTCAGTGGCAAATTCTAAGAGGCTAGTTACAGCATGATTAGCGTGAATGTAGATTAGTTGACCCTCTAGGCAGGAAGGAGTTAACACTCTTAACCAAGCAATTGTTCACTCTAAAACTGTCAAAAATGGACAATTTAATTCTAGCAGTTGCTTGAGAAAAAAAAAAAAAAGAAAGAAGAATGACAACTTTCTGTGGGAAACATTCTCTCATTTTCAAGTTGAGTTACAAGCAATGCTATGCAAGAAAGGGTCCATCACTTTTTACTTTCAGGAAACATTAAAAGGTTGACTGCTGCTGTATTATCAGCTACAAGCCAACTCAGTGATCAAGGTAATTTTTAGTCAGTGTGTAACCACAATCAACAATGTTTATAGTAGGGACTTAGGTAATTAACCCTAGGGTAATAAACTATGTCTTGTGATAGGTAATGATAAGCCTTAAACATCAGCTCTACCCCTCTGATGGACTGTATTGCATTATTGTATAGGTTAGGATCACTGTAATTTATTGACAGCAGAGGTGCCTTTACTGTTCTACACTTTACATCTCCTGTGGGGAGTCCCACCAGCATGATTTGCTCTTTTATCTTGTCCCGTTTACGGTCTTTTAACTACACAAGATGCCAAATCCTAATGACTCACAGAGTCCAGACAAAGAAAAAATCATCTGAGAGAGAATAAGACTCCAATGGTTTGGTATTATTCCAAAGATGACAATGAATTAGCCTGAAGATGTTTTTGTAAGACCGCGAAAGATAAAAGATATTACAGTTTAAAAATGTTCATACACACTTTAAAAATGGGAAACTTGCCAAAAGACTTGGGTGGCCATGACACCTTAGAACTAGCAAACAGTCCGCTTACTTAAGGAAAAAAACCCGACAAGGAAACGACAAAATTGCCCTTAATGAATGTAGTACTTTTGCGCTTTTGGAGTGACAGTTTCGTCAGCACAGATAATCTGCAGATATCATAACATACCTTGAACTTTGTCAAAAGCCCCTCTTTTCAACATCCCTTTAATGTCTACTGCTGCCAGTATAGAGTACAGGCTGCAAGAGTCATAAAGACAACACGGCCAGGAGATTTCCTGTTTTCAAGAGTGGCATTTGTAATTAGAACAGGTAATTAGAGTAAGACTGGTTAAAAAGTTTGCACTGTGCTGTAAATCGAAGATAGAAAGGAGACTAAACAAAGGAACACATCCACTGTACTTGCTGATGATACATCTATTTCTGGGGGAATGAAACATGTCACATAAACAGTCCTGTGAAAAAAAAATTATTGGTGGGATTAACAATTAGAATTTTGTTGACAGATAACAACGTCTGGGCAATTGTCAATGAAATGGAATGTCATGACTATGTTCAAAAAGGTATTTGTTAAAGAGTCATTGATTTTTGTAACCAATGTTGATATTATATGCACATGGCTAAAATAAGATCTCATATGATTAGTAAGAAAAAGATCTTACTTGACAACAGTATAATCTCATAATCTCACCATAATCTCAGCAGGGATCTAGTAATCCAAAGGCTCAGTTACCCAGATAAGAAAATAATTTAATCTTTCAGTGCTTTTGGCACCACTGATGGAAGACTATCCCTATGGCTCAATACCAAGAGATGTTTTTAATGATTTTGGTGATGTGACCCAATAAGTGCTTTAGTTTTGCCAGGAATAATGTATACTTCTCCATCTTTTCTGTAAAGAAAGACCTTTATTGAACGACTGTGTAGATATTGCAAAGTGGTATCCTTTAGAAATGTTTGTAATGACTGCAAACTGTGAAATCCTGAGATGTTTGAGCAGGGGATGAACTGAAATTCCATGCCTCCCCAGTGTCTGTCCTCACATTGCACAGACAAAAGAGTGAAACCTAAGACCAGGAATGAGTCTGTGGTCTGAGACCATCAATGGGAGGATGAATGATCGGCTAATTACAACACCAACAAAAACCCGCTGAACATAATCCACGAGAGGCCAACGGCGTCCAATTATCCGTCACTGCACAGCAGTATTTTATGCCAAGCTGTCATTCAGATATCGACTTTCATAAGCAGGCTACCAATTTCATCAGGGCTAAATATAGCTGTTGTGAATAATTTAAGAATACGAGGGCATATGTGTGCAACACAATCTCATACACAACTGGCACTGGAAAGAGCGAGAGTATATGTAATCCTACATAAACATTCTCTGTGTTAGTAAAAACTTGAACTGTCACTTAACTTCTTAAAACAACTAACACATGAATGTAATAGGGATGTAACAATGCACGTCAGTGTGTGGGTTTTGATTTCACTTGTTTGACTTCAGACGTCACTACATTTTCTTAGTTCATTTAAAAGAGTTTTTTTCAATGTTTTCAGTTATTTTGATGTTGGATTTGCTTTCAAAATGTAATATGTAACATCTGTTTTGCAAAGTTTATATAAATAAAGTCATGTTTTTCAGTCATTTGTCTGCAGTTCCTGTTAAAAAAAAATTGTGAGAAAATATGTAAAATGTATAGTTACATCCTTAGCACTTAAAGTTTAGCACCGTCATCATTTGAAGGCTTTACAGGCATTAAGGGTTCTACTGCAAGGCAACACTAAAACGCAAGACATTTTGACCTGAATAGTAACTGCTGTACAAACAGAGAGGCATGTTACAACGCAGGTTGACAATACATAAAAACGTGAAGCTCTATTCTCTGTAGCCCTTGGAGCAGCTAAAGGGCCTTTTGGCAGTCCCCCCCCCCTCTCCCTGCACCTTCACTGATGTTATTTCAGCAAGTTGGTGTCGTTGACCTCTCGCTGTGAGTCATAGTGTGGTCACTGTCTCACTGGTTATACAAGCATTAAGCTCCGAGGCACTCAGAGCTGGGAGTTTTAAATGACACACAAATTAGGATGTCCACAGACACTCATGAACGAGCCCACATATGGTTGAAATACGTGTGTGCGCGCATGCGCGTGTGCACGCACACACACACACACACACACACACACACGGGCTGCAGTCGCACAGCATGCCACAGCTGAGCAACAGTGTAAACACAAACAAACTATAGTGAACATATGGCTGAAACACACACACACACACACACACACACACACACACACACACACACACACACACACACACACACACACACACACACACACACACACACACATGATTACCCTGCATGAGCTCCAGCCATACAGCATGTCACAGCTCAACAGCAGTATAAACATAACTCAATTTGACCACAGAAATAAAAACACGAGGGAATGCTTGAAATACCATCATCTGATTATCTTCAACACCGTGCATGCTGAATTTTCCAGTTAGCAAAAATAGAACCTCTCTCATCTGATCTAGTATCCCTGAGCAACAGGTTGCAACAGAGCGGTGAATCACTGTACAGTGAAGGGACTATTCAACGGCTTTCAAGCTAAATTTAAAGCCTGCTGTGAATCTTGAAAACCAAGTGCATTCTCCCATTTTATCCCCTCTTTTGAAAGCACAATTAGCAATTTGTGGTCATGTACCCTAGTTGTTCCAGTCTCATGGGAATTAGTGTAATCTATGGTGTGTCCCACAATGAAAACTTTACTTTCTATTGAGTAAAGGTTAGACTTGCTAGATGGCAAGCATGGTGGCACCAGATAGTCACTGATCCTGTGCTGAGAGTGGAGGATAAAACTGCTTTTGTGTGAGACTCAAAAAACAAAGTTTGAGCTCTACATATCAGCAGTAGCATATTGAGCTTTGAAACATATATAGTGCTTCTATACTGCCACTCTACACAGGACAAATGCCATGCCTGAATGAAACGCCTAATTAAAATGACATCTTCTCTCACATCTCTTAGATCTCCAAGCAGTGAATGTGTGTCACTGACTGTGTGAGACAGCCAGATAATGAGAGGTCGGGGGTTGGCTAACAGAATGGGGGTCAGAAGGTCATAGCTATCAGATTAGGAGGGAAAGGGGTCCCGTTTCCCACAAATAGAGAATTATCACAGTCCTGGATTGGGATGCAGGAGCAGGTTGTGAGTCAGTTGCTTTGCCTGCAATGTAAATGCCTCCTATTTCATAACATAACTATTCTATAATATGTATAACTAGTCTACAGAAGAGCTACAGGCTAGCTAAAACTTTAAAAGAGTGCATTCAAACTACAACACTAGGGCAAACTACACAAAGGCCTGCATTGGTGTGGACATTAAAGAAGAAATATGAATCAGGTAGTCCGGTGTAAAGCCTTAACAATAAGTCATCTGTAATCATCTTTTTTAATTCAAAGTTCACAGTGTATAAGTACTACAGAAAGGGGTATTCCTAAAATGTACTGTCAGTCTGCCCCATTGTTCAACACACCACTAGTGGATTTTTTTTTATGGGATTATAAATCAATGGAAAAATTGTGGATAAAGGTATGGCTGTATACAGCTGCATTTTAACCTGCTACTCAAGAGGCACCGTCAATCAATGTTTGAATGTTACTCTAGTTTAGACTATGTGGGTTGTGTTACAGTTAATATGAATTAATTACCAGTCACTTCGAATTCATTCAAAGTTGAGTAAGTAAAGTAAAAGCCCTCCTACCCTAACTCAGTGGTCTCATTGGAATGAATGAAAAAACCTACAGTGTTTGCCACAATGCCAAAGGCATCCCGAAAAGGCCATTAGTCCTCCGTTTTTTATGTTTGGAGATCTATGTCAATTGTAACAAGTATTGATCAAGGCCTGAATCAAAGTGTAACTAAGTGTTCCCTTTCAAAATGAAATATATAAATAAAACTTCTCACAAAAGTCTTGATTAGTAACTCTAACCTAAACTAAAATGAAAGTGAGTTTGAAAACTAAGCAAATGGCAAATTAAGCAATGAGTTCTGAATACAGTCCAATAAAATCCCAGCAGATCCTGAACATACAGTAAGTGCAATGTTAGAAACTGCTAGTTAAGTCAAGTCAAGTTTATTTATACAGCCCAACTTCACAATTCACAAACTTGCCTTGGAGGTTTAACAATCTGTACAGCATACAACACCCTCTGTTCTTTTTAACCCTCGCTTTGGATTAGGAAAAACTCCCCCCCCCCAAAAAAAAATAAAAACCTAGACTAGGTGACATCTTTCAAGCGTCTCCACTGAACAATCCAGTATCCTGTAGAAAGAGACAGCCAGGCAGACAGAGCCCTGCAGGGTTCCTCACAGTCCTGCTCAGGCAAGCAGAAACAGCTTGGCTGTCACTCTGAATAAGACACATTCCATAACAACAGGAGAGTATGTAGCCTGTGGTGCCTAAACAACAGTTACAGTATAGGAAAGAGGTACTGTATAGGTGATAGATGTTTGACTATCTTCAATGCAATTTAGAAATGTAATTTTCTCAGTAAACATCACCTATCTAGCAGGGCAGATCAAAGCCAGATGGCTGTCGTGCACAATGCACATAAATTGTACCCTGAACTATAAATTCCACTTTGAAATTCCCTGGTGACCAATGAGTGATTAGTTCCTTTGTTGATTCTTAATCAAACATGAAACATGTATGTTTTGGGAACTGCTACTCATGCAGCAGCAAACCAGAGAAATACTTTACATCAATTTATGTAAATAAAACTAAAAACTCACAGTCGCATAGCTACTAAGATGGACACGTTTTTTCAAATTGTATTAAAGGCATTTAACAGAGAATTCCAGTTTCACTCTCTTAGCTTTATCATCAAAAGGCAATGTGGCTTTCTGAATAATATTACACTGATTAAAAGGAATTATCTTATTAGGTTTTAACTTAGAACATAAAAAAAGATGTGATGCAGAAAATTACCTAGAGATTGAAAATCAACTGCCTTGCTGACACCCTTAGAAAAAGAAAAAAAACTTTCCTGTACCTGTAATGACTGAACTAATTGTCAGAGCATCCGGAAATGTCTAAACTGTGATTGGCCCACGATGCCTTGGGGGTGGGGGTGATGCGTTACCTCAACTAATGACAGACACAGCATTGATTCTTCAGAGGAGACGAGCTGAAACTGCAGAGTACATTACTCTAACAGATGTTTACATGTAAATATGTGTTGGCTCAGAAAGACTACTATTTACACCCTGACATTTAAAAGTTGTGTGGCTGGTTTATAGAGGTTTTTTGAGAGTTTGCCCACAATCAGTGTGCCATTGCCGTCTTTCAACGGTGTTAGGAGGTGTTTTCTAGTAATGTTGGAAAGGAAGAATATCCCCACTGTTTTGCAGAGCCCTTGGGATACAAAATCTTTAGCACTGACTTACACATACTAAACAGAGGACTACAGCTGCATGACAAGCAAAACGCAGCAGGCTAGGAAAATGTGATGGTGCTGGGATGTACCCAGGAGCCTGGCGTATCACTTCACATCCCAGGGTAGTGAGGTGCAGTGGGGAAATAGCTCCCTCTACTGTCCACAATGTGAGCCACAACTGGATGCAGTCAAATGCACAATAGGGTGACATACTGTACTGTGTTAATCACACAGCCTTGCCTCAGTTGACTATTATAAAGTGATTTATCTTAAATAGAGCTGCAAAGATTAATCGTTTAATCTATTAGTTGTCAACTATTTTGATAATGGACTAATCGGTCTGAGTCCTTTTTTTATAAAAAAATGTAATTAAATAAAAAAATAAAAAAAAGTAAAAATGTCCCGGATTTCAGCTTTTTAAATGTGAATATTGTCTGGTTTCTTCACTTCTCTATGACATTAAACTGAATGTCTTTGAATTTTGATCAAAACAAGACATTTGAAGATGTTACCTTGGGCTTTAGAAAACACAGATTGACATTTTTCACCATTTTCTGACATTTTATAGACCAAACAACTAATCGATTAATCAAGAAAATAATCGACAGATTAATAGAGTTGGTAGTTGCAGCACTAATCTTAAACTACATTTCAAAAGCAACCACAATAGAATGAAAGCAGTTCTTTGTTTTGGTTTTTATCCCACGGAGCGGCCCAATGCAAACGGTTTACTCCAAGTATAGATGGTTGTATTGTCTCATGAAGAATAAGATGTTAATAATAGAACACCTTCACAATGAGCAGTAAAATCCACTGCTCTTTGACATGCTGTCCTACATCCTCGCTGCTGCACAACGCACCAAGTGATGACAAAAAGCAAACCTTACAACACAGGTGGCGCTCCCCTAACAAAAACACACCTGTGGAAAATCAAACACAATATCCATAAGACCTGTCAACAGCAACAGCACATTATGGCAGATAAGGCACGTGCTTTGAAATGCTGAGGAAAAAACATAATCTCTAAAACGTGCATTCGTTTGCTTGTGCATGATTGTTTGTAGTTGGGAGGTAAAAGGGTATGGCTGTATATACAGTACAGGCCAAAAGTTTGGACACACCTTCTCATTCAATACGTTTCCTTTATTTTCATGACTATTTACATTGTAGATTCTCACTGAAGGCATCAAAACTATGAATGAACACATATGGAATTATGTACTTAACAAAAAAAGTGTGAAATAACTGAAAACATGTCTTATATTTTAGATTCTTCAAAGTAGCCACCCTTTGCTTTTTTTATTAATAAGGGAAAAAAATCCACTAATTAACCCTGACAAAGCACACCTGTGAAGGTAAAACCATTTCAGGTGACTACCTCATGAAGCTCATTGAGAGAACACCAAGGGTTTGCAGAGTTATCAAAAAAAGCAAAGTGTGGCTACTTTGAGGAATCTAAATTCATTCATAGTTTTGATGCCTTCAGTGAGAATCTACAATGTAAATAGTCATGAAAATAAAGAAACACATTGAATGAGAAGGTGTGTCCAAACTTTTGGCCTGTACTGTATTACACAATGTTTAATAAGATAATCTAATTACAAGGGGTTTATTTTCATCAGCTACACCAATGTGGTAGCGGAGCCTCCGGCAAAACTCTCAACACCTGAAATGTTGATGTCACAGCACAAAGAAAAACCACAGACATGTGTTCACAGTTATCATGTTTCCTGAATGATGGGACTCGACGATTACGTCCTTAAAGAGGTGCCGGCTCTTTGACATTTAATAGCGCATGAGAAGACATATGGATAGATTATAGAATTATCACCGCTGCCAAAGTAAACCTCTTTTTCAGTCAAGCAAATAACCCAAAACAGATTTTCATCTTTGTGCCAAAAATACACAGAATATCTACATGGGGGGATACATTTACACCAAATCTGCTGGTTCACTTGTGCTGTTCACCGTTTTCATCAGCAGAGGGAGACTAAATCACCCCGAGGTGTATAATGGGTTCAATGGGATACTGACCTCATAACTGTCCAAAGCACTTAGGTCACAGGACTGTCATCAGCATGCTCTCTCACTCACACACACACACACACACACACACAACAAACACACACACACACACACACACACACACACACACACACACACACACACACACACACACACACACACACACACACACCAAATGTGAGCACACACACACAAATATCAAATGTGCGACAGGTGGGGCAGACACACTGTATTACAAAGTCTATCCAGACCATCAGGAAACACATCCTAAATATTTAGTTACACTGACCTGCAGCAAAGTGCCATCTTGCACACAGACGTTTGGATGACTAAGTTCTTCCAACTTCTTTTAAATAGCACCAAACTCTATAATCACTGGTACGTTATAATGTATTTCTTTAAGTAATAGTTTGTTATTAAATAATGCACATTTAACCTAATAATGCCCATTTCCTTTTTTTAAATGATAAATAATATAAATAGAATAATATTTACATATGTAGCTGACTCCAAATTTCCACTTAAAGTCAAGTTATTTATTACAGTATGTATTTACAACATTATAATGGAAACAAACAAAGTTGCCTTCTAAATCAATACACCTTACTCTAAAAGCTGACTGAATTAAAATAGGGTCTTAACAAACCATGAATCTATACATTGGTTTTCATTTGTTCCTTTCTTTATCATGTATAGAGCAAGTTCTTTTTTCAAAGAATGGCCCGGCGGGACTTTGGGTGAACTTGAAGTGAAGGGTCATCCCACTCTGACAAATCATTTACCTGCTCTCTAGACCTGAAAAGAATGGAGAGGGACTCTCCCACAACTGGAATCCAGACACTGGGCTTGTTTTATTAGAGGGTCACAGGGTTGGAAATGTCACATTCAGGTTAGCTACATATTTATTACAGAATACCTGATGACCCATATGAAAAATTAGGATAACGCCATTCTAACATGAACTTTTGGGGCAACAGAAAATACAAACATATGGTATTGTCAGCACATTTGGGCACATCAACCAATTTTTTCTTCTCTTTGTGGTAGAGAGCAGTGATATTTGCAGGCACATGTGGCTACAGGCCAGAGAATTAGGCCTTTTTGCTGGAGGGTTACATGTTGCACTCTCAAGAACAGCTGGGAAAATCTGGATTGGGGGAATATATGACTGACATCTCTTTTGATTAACTGCACGAAGAGCTCCTTAAGCATAGTACTTAACCTCCAATTGGAGCTGCTGACTGGCTAATGATAAATCACCATAAGGGTTGTGTGTAAGTAGTTCAACCATTTGACTCTAGTTGAGTTTAGTTTTTATGGTTTTAACGTTTATGTATTCACATATTGCTGCTGGGCTGTTGTGTCTGGACCAGGTCTGTCTAGAGCAGCGATTCTCAAAGTGTGGTTGCCCTTGCGGTGCCTCTAGGGGGTGTGCGAGAGGACAAATATAATGGTGTAATAACTACACCAATATTTTTTAGTGGGATTTTTCATGAAATAAAAACTTACATTTTAATGAATGAATAAATGTACCCAAAATGCACTTCAGTTCCTGCCAGTCAGCCTGTCTTTACGTAACGTACGTGTAGCGTAACAATAATAGCTTTGACGTTACCTATGTAGGCCAACTAGCTAGCCTACTAGGTAAAATAGATTATTTACGCAAATATGCACAACTGGCTAAAATCAGGGAAGCTGACAAGTGGGACATCTAAAGTTATAAGTCATGAAAGAGAGAGACTGAGGAATCGGAGGCGAGAAAAATGGAGAGATGCATTGGGCCGGAAGGACCGGGACCGGAGAACACAGGCAAATCAAGAGGACATATGCTCATCATCCAGGCAATTAGGGAAAAGAGGCAACGAGACTGGGCATCAGACTGGAAGAAAACAAAGGAAATATGATGAAACTTATTTGGGTCTGGGCTTTACTTGGACTGGCGATGCAGACTGCCCAAAGCCACAGTGTGTGGTGTGCAGTGAGGTTCTGGCTAACAGCTGTATGAAGCCCTCTTATCTACATCACCACCTGAACACAAAGCATGCCAATGTAAGTCAAAGGCCTCTTACTTTAGTGAGAATAGTTGGAAAAATAGTTTTAATTAGTATGCATTTCATTGAAAAGTTGAATTGCACCACTAATGTAAAAAAAAAAAAGTGGAATATGTAAAGGTTTTTTGAGAAGCTAATGCTAAACTACTATTTACTAGCTGAAAGTATGAGTCTCTATGTCTAAAAAAGTAATAGTATGTCAGAAAATGATATGGTATGGTATGTCGAAAATAGTCATAGTATAGTATGTCGAAAAAGTCATAGTATAGTTTGTGGGGAAAAGTGATAAAGTCATAATATGTTGAAAGAAATCATAAAAAGTCACTAAGCCACCATGCCATATAGGCATGTTGAAAACAGTCATATCATAATATGTCAAAAAAGACATAGCATAGTATGTTGAAAAAGGTGATAAAAGTCATAGTATAGTATGACAAAAAAAGTCTGTGTATTATGTTGAAAAAAGTGATCGTCATAGTATTGTATATTGACAAAAGTCATAGTATAATAAGTCGAATAAAGTGATAAAAAAAAGTTATAGGATAGTATGTTGAAAGAAGTCATAATATACATAGTATGTCAAATAAGTCATAATATATAACACATACTGTACTTAATTGTAAGTCATTTTTGGTAGTGTCACTGAGCAAGCCAGCACTAAGCGACCAGGGAACGGTTTGGAACATACTAAGATAAGCAATCAGAGAGGTATGAAGGTGCTAAACCATTTAGCCTTAAAAACAAGTCAAAGAATTTAAAAATCAATCAATCAATCAAACACCACTGGTAGCCAGTGTAATGATGCTAGTACTGCTAGTAAATGCCACTATGTTCAGGCTGATCAAATAAGCCTGTTAACATTTTCGTTTCAGAGCCCCACCAACTGATAGAAAGCGGGGCATAGTTCATCTCTCATTTTTCCATTGGTAGCCACAAGTTGACGGGAGTCTGGAGGTGGAGAGGTTAGTAGAGGAATTGCCCATAGCATCTGTTTCCCTGACAGTACAGTGCATGGCAAGTCTGAACTTTTCCTTCTTCAGACATCCGACATACATGAAAGAGGCCAAGGGGTCCAATTTGGGGCCAAATGCCGAGCCATATTTCGTCACCTCATAAAAACTGTCAGATTCCAACCGAAGCCATGTTTAAGAAAGTCAACTAAACAAAACTGCAAAAACTGAACAGCAGATGCGTTGCTGCCACTACTTTTAATCCCCTGGCTGAGGATCAGAAGGTAAATAATATCAGGTTTTGCAATACTAGCTCTTCACCAATCTTTGGCTGCTACCTGATCAGCTACGCTGTTGTGTTTGGGGCCAGCTGGTGATGACAACGCTGTCGTTCTCACTTCCCACAAAGATGAGACAACGTGAAGATCGGAAGTCCGGCATTAGGAGTGTTGACTTTGGGGATTAGCATCCATAACCGGATGGGCATGTGTAAGTGACTGCAGGGAAATGGTAAACAGAGATGACATCCTTTGACCTTTGTTTCTCTCAAAAAGGCTGTGTCTGTTGCTCAGACATGTCTGTTCTAATATATACAGTACACTGTATTTGTCCCCTGAGGATTCATTAGTGCACATATTTATTTTGTGTGGGTTGTTATTATCAACGTTTCCCAGATGAAGCAGTCACAATGAATATGGGTTATGAGAATATCGGTTTAGTTTAATCTCAGGGAAATGGAGCATGGGGAGAAGCTCTTGATCCTGAAGCAACAACACCGAAAAAAAGGTAACTAAACTCAACAATCAGCTGATGCAGCAGAGTAATGCTTATTTAGGTAGCAAGTAGAAAAAGCTTAGATTTTCAAAATATGTATTAATTAAAACATTAATTAAATCTATTAAATAGTACCTTAAATACCTTCCATCTTTGCCTTAGTTGGTGCCTGTAATCAGCAATGTGGCTGGAAATTAGATCACAGATTGCCAAATTCTTTAAAAAAAGGTAAATAAAGCAAGATGTATGACTAATAGCAACCTTCATGTTAAAAGAATAAACCCTTGTGTGTTTGTTTAGGCTCGCTTTGTTCCATTAACATCATAACCAAAAAAAATCTCAGTATGGTTGCCAGGTTCTCTTTTATGTGGGATTTGACTTCATGTTGTAACAACTCTTCTAGAAACGGGTAATTGTGCTGTTTACCCACATTATTTGAGAATTTCCTGTCTCACACATTGAAAGTCTGTGGCTGGTTGTTAATGGTGAACTCTTTAATGTTTCCGACTAAAGCAATTAAAGGCACGGCAGACAGGCGGGCCGATTTGGCTTCGGTACAAACCAACCATCGTCACTTTGCCAGAATTGGATCGAGACTTTGATGCGCTGAGACATGAATTCACAGTGTGTGTTTCCGTTTTCATTCCTTCATTCTTGTTAAGGTCTTACTACTGCCACTGTCCATAGTGTATCTATAAAGCGCATATTGAAGTTAACATTCAATTCATGTGTCATGGATACTACAGAACAATCAAAACAAAGCATTCTGGATTCATTACAGATGATTTTTCAGTATCAGACCGTGTTTATTTCCGCTCGCTGACTCACGACAATATGAGTAAAACTTTGTTCTGCTGTTAGAGAACATGAGTCAGGATAAGGAGAGGTAAATTGGAAATGTCTCCTACTTGCTAACAGATGTAGGGGAAATCCACACGCCTATTACCAGACAGTCAATAACACCGGGGACTGGCCTTTCATGCAAGAAGGATTTGCAAACATTTGTGCTTTTACAAACATTTATGCCATGTTCACAAAGATGCCTTCCTTAGACAACACATTATCTGTTCAATCTGTTTAGCTTTAAAGCTCCATTGTGTGATTTTTGAGTTGATTCTTAGCAAAAAAAAACTTTGTTCTTTCACAAATACGTGCTAATTCATGTGTAATTACCTCCACCAACTAATCAAAGTATTCTCGTACGTGTAGAATCTGCCATTCAGAATCACTCAGAACACATACGAGTGACCTGCTCGAATGGCAGCCGCAATGTTGCGCCTCCATCTTTAAAATGCATCAGCCAAAGAGGGACATACCTCCATCTTTCGCACTTTTACACTCAGTTGCACCGTGACGAATGACAGGGAGGGGGAGAAGATTACTTGCGACTGCCGGCAGATTTGAAAGCCGGTTGAAGATGGAGGATCACGCGTATTCTCGAGGACATGTAACGGAGTCGCCAAGGAAGTTAAAAAGAGAATTAAAACAACAACAACAACAACAACAACGGAACAGGCAAGGCAACAAGACCAAAGTTAATATTGGAGTGGCTTTTCCAAGATAGAAAAAGTTGTTAAGGATTTTAAAAAGGGACGCCGAAGTTGCCTGCTTTCTTCTCAAAAGGTACATTAAAAGTTTTATAGTGGCTTGGCTAACTATAGCATGGTGGTGCATAACGCTAGAACGACGTCTTTCATACTTTTCCTCGCGTCAATGATGAAAAAGGTAACGTATGATAAACGTAATCATACGTGTCGTGATTTCCCTGGCAGGCAACTTACGTAATGCAGTTGTAACACAGACTAGCTACAGCCAGAACAGCTGTGTGTAAACATGGAGATACTAAGAGCTAATTTCAGTTTCTTTGACATTGTTCATACTGCTCAGAGAAATATATCAAAAACACAAACCTCCGTTGCTTCTCTCCGATGCTGTAAACATTGCCTTACACTATTAATCTCGTACAATATACAGAATAACAATAGCACTGATGGGAACCTGATAGCTGATGTTAGCAATGAAATGGTACCAAAATAACGTAAAACTATTATTACACTGGAAGGAACGCTCACAGACAAAGTCATACTTCTTGGAATAATACAGCCACCGTAGGAGTTTAAACGCGCTCGGAATGGGAGGGGCTTGAAAGTAATATTCAGTTGGTTGTCATATACAATTTCACCGCTAGATGGGAGAAATTCTTACACTGGAAGGATATAGAAGATTTGGAGACATGATGAACAATGATTTTATCCTGGAAGAGGCTTCCAATCCACAAATCTAATGAAATCTATAGATACTGTAGTTGCACAGTTGTTGTGCTGAGTGGGAAACACCCAAAAGGTAATTCTAGCAAACAGAGATTAAGATTAAAAGCACCAAAGAGCATGTCTGGTTTTAACACTTAGGTACAGTATGTGTGTGTGCGCTTAGTTGTGCCCGTGTGTCTGTGCATGTCCAGTTGATGCTAGAGGTGCCAGAATTAAGCCTTGGACTTTACAAATCATTGGGTAATTCCAGCATTGTCAACCAGGTCATTTCCTTAGCATCTTAATCCCAAAATGAGCGAACACATGCGTTTAAACATCAAAAGTTCCTGGCCGTTAGGGGGAGCATTTTTCTGTGGCCATGCCAATGAGGCTTTACTCAGCCAACCAAGCATTTAGGGCCCTCAATTAGCACTAAAAAAAAAGTTTTGTGGACAAGTGCAAGGCAGCGTCATCGCCATATCACACTGAAATCCTATAACTTATATCAAAGCTTTACATACCTGCTGATGTAATAGTCCCAAACAAGTGACAAAGAACAGGGGAAAACATGTGTAACCCATATTACTGTGTTATATTACACCAAAACACATTATTCTAATAAAATTGTAAATGGATATTATATTGTAACTATAATTAGGCATATTTTTTCATTGTCAGTCCACAAAATGGCCAGGTAAAACAATAAATTAACAAATGATGAAAAAAAAAACACTTCCCATGCCTTATATACCTAGACGGTAAATACCTATCATCGCATAATGTATAAAATTATCTCAAACTATAGGGTTCCATCATTATCAGCTGATATTCATTTGAAATGACGCCATTTATCAATCAAAGAAAACACAGGCCATAAAATAAAGCCGATTTATCATCAGATTTATGAATGTGTGCGAACCACACACACAAACACACTCGCATCTCCTAATGACCGTTGCAGGGTCATGTGTGTAATCATTAAGATGGCAGTTTGAGTCATATTTCAGCACTGAAAAATGTTTGGAACTTACCGAGACAACAGAGAAGTAGATAACGCTGCAAGGATGGTTTGAAATGTTTGCAAGGATAAGCAAGCGGATCACTCTGCAAGATGGATCAAACATTTTAATGACACCTTTCAAGTCTACAGCGGGTGAGTGTTCAGAAAATAGACTTTGGGTGTAATATTACTTGGAATAAGTGAACAGCATCGCCACCTTACCATAGACTATTAGTCATGTATTAGCATTACATTCAAGCCACAGTGGCACCTATCTGTTTCTCCAAATATACTCCTCAGTTTGTGATAAACAAAGACAACAACCGCTGTTCTCAACAAATTGTAAATGTAATGTAACATGAGAGTCACAGACTGGGGCTACTCACCTGTGACTCATTTTCTTTAGGGAAATAGTTCAGAAACACATGCAATGGCAAGAGGTTCAGCAGAGAGCCCTGAGGTGCACAAAGCATTCACCATACATATTCAAAAGCAAAGACAACGCATGTAGCACACATTTTCTTTAAAAAAGGGATATCAAAGGGAATTGTTCCCTTAGTTCAGCAGATCTGTTCCAAAGAGCGAGTTGTAAAGGAAGAAGTGGGATAAAAAAAAGAGGAAATTCTATGGCTTTGCATGCTCAGTGGAACTTCATCTCCATAATCTATCGTAAGCACAGAAACTGTTTGCAGATGAAAGCCTGTGTGCAAGACAAGACAATACAAGCATGCAAAGACAGTGGTTATAAAACCCCAGAATACTGCTGACTCATTATCTGCATACAACAGACAATCCCAAGCCTAAAGAAATCAGGGGTATGGATGAGGACAATAGCTAAAGCACCTCCAGAGCAGTGAGCTGCTGTATTAGAAACTCTGACATTTCCATTACACTTTAATTTTGGGCAACTTAAAGATGACAACAACCACCAAAGCAATGCTAAAGAAAACATTTAGTGATTTGTGTAGTCGTAATTGTAATAAATACTTTTTTCTTTGCTATAATGATAATGACAGCTGTTGCAAGAGTGTGGTACAATTAAAGATATTTTCAAATTCTGTTTGCCATACTTCTTGGGCTTATTTACTTCCATTTAATTCCAAACATCCTGGAAAGAATGTAATTCCGTGGTAGAGTAAAGGTACTTATTCACGGCATGAGAACCCACCTCTCATGCCTTGTAGACTGTGTGTAAAAGATAATAACAGGCAACTGTAAATACTTAAAAGGGATACTTTGCCGATTAAAATCCAGCTATACATCATATTTGTGTGGGCATTGCGTTTAGATAAACGGTGCCACACACCGTTGATATAAACACACTGCCCAAACTGCCCACACTGTCATGACACAGAGCTGGATTTAAATCAGCAAAATCTCTCCTTAACATTTTGATTCAAATTCAAAATCATATTATTTCAGACATTTGGGAACACACATGGAGAACCAAGACAAGACACTGTGATTAGGATTTGTGTTTTATTCTTTCAACTAATGCAGCAGCTTATATTCCCTTTAGTATGAATCACCTTCCGTCAATCACACCCCAGTCAAGCCAGGAGACTAAACAAAGCCACCACATGACACTATTGCTAGCTTTGGGCTTCTGTCTAACTGGAAAACAATACTATATTTATCGGTGCTATAAATGTGGCATCATCTGGGTTATTTTCTCAAACTTGATGTTTTTTTTTTTTTACAGGCTACTGAGAACTAACCATGACTTATAAACTGACCTTCATGTGTAAAACTGGTGATGTCGTGAGAGTGTGGCCATTGAGTATAAATCCAAGTCACATTGGAAAGATGGGATACCAAGAAAGGACAGTATTGTTTGGATGCTGTGTCAAAGCTATGTAAATAGTCAAGACAAATGGCCCAATTCTATGATTTTAATCAAACAACAAACAGAGAGACTGGTCATCTCTGACCCACAAAGGTCTTTCTGCAATGTCCATCTTTTCAATCTTCACTCGCAGCCCACCCCCAGCGCCAAACCCCAAAGTGAAAACATTCCTACTTAAATGATCCCAAGAGAACAAAAGAGCCTCTCTACAAAAAAAAGGGGACAAAAGAGGAAAAAAATGCATTCCAATCATGTTGGTTCAGGCTTTGCAATACCCAAATACTGCATGTGAAAGAGGAACGGCAGGAAGGCACACCAAAAGTATCGCCCCGGGGCTGTGGTTTTGTGTGGTCAGTCAGAGAGGGTGGAGTTTTCTACCACCTACAGCCTCCTGGAAACAAGACTGACTCAGGTTGATTGTCGACCAGAACTGTACTTGCCCTTACAACGAAGTGTGATTTATTTCTTTAACATACATGGCTGGAAACAGTGGCCCATCAACACTGTTACAGTCAATGCTGCAGCCTTTCGTAACACATCACATCTCCCAAATCTAGCCAAGTCAGGTCCAGGCCAGGTCGCCAAGCATTAAAACACAAGTAGTTTTTTTTTAAGCTACGTCCCCGAGTTGTAAAATGAGAATATCACAAAGCGGGGGAGTCCCAGAATCAAGTGCCGGTGATTGATAAAACATGTCTACATAATTTGGGATTTGGGAGAGGGAAAAGATGGAGGGGTTTTCTAACCAGATGTGATTTACTTCACTGTCATGAAGCATTAGGAAAATTCTGCTGACCGTGTAGGCGAAGAGAGAGACAGAATAAGAGTGGTTGTGACAGAATTCGTCATCTAGACACATAACACAGCAATTGTACTACGATGGGCCTCAATCACTTAAACAGATGTACATGGATTTCCTTCATCATTGCTTTGCATTAGTCATGTCGCTAAATGGCTACAGCAATGTTTTTTCACTAAATCGACTGTAGGAAGGGATATTCTTTTTAAAAAAAAATTCCTCAAATTCAAATATAATTTATAGATGTCCCAAAATGACCATATGCATTTCTTGAATCAAGCAAAAAATTAACATATGCATTTTAGCGTTTTGGTTAAAGGGCTGATACTGACCATCATGGGTGTTTCAGGGTGTTCACATTCATATTGGGTGAACAATGCAGCAGGACAATGAAAGACAAACATAAAGACAAGGAAAGTCTTTTATGACCAAACAGTGAAAAGTCCTCAGCTACCCTCAACTGGCTAACGTCAATCACCTAACCCCAAGCTGAGCACATGTTTTCTTTACTAAAGACCAGATAGAAAGCAAAAAGCCTCGAAAGCATTTGTACCAAAACAGCACTACTCCTACACAGTTTAAGTCACTGTAGATTTTCTTCGGAGTCTTTTCACATCCAGTCTTAGTACAATTTTTCAAAAATAAGATTAACATGTTGACATAACACACAGACATGAGTGGAGGTCTGCCAGGAGGATTCAAATGTGCATAGGGCTGCTCGGTGTGGGAGGATCCCCTCATCTACCCGGCTCTGCCTCGCTGGGCGCATTTCCTCCATGGCGGTGCGCGGCGACCATAGGCCATGACTGGCTCTAGGTCAGCTTTGAAAGGCTCGGGGTCACCCCCCCCCCCCAGCCATTGCTGCTTTTCGGCCCTCTCTCCCTGCAGGACCAGGATGGACTGTCATCATTACTTCAGGGGTCTGCTGCCATGTTTGAAACCCACCTAACCAGTCTGAAAACACAGACCCTGTCTCATTTACCCATCTTGTTTAGAAAAGCACAAAGTTCTTCATAGATGTAGCCTCTTAATTTTGCTCTCATAGCGCACCAGACTGATACATGTAACTTTAAAATGTCTTCCAGGAGAGCATGCCCCTGGACCCCAGTAGAGGGGGAATTCCTGTAGGCTATTTTTTTCATATCCTATTCATTCATTTCATTTCATTTCACAGAGAAAAATACATTGTTTTTGCAATGTCAGTTTTTTTCAATATTGTGCTCCACTGCTTCAAGGAAAACTAAACACACAATAAAACTGAACAAAACTAATCAATCATCACCAAAAACGAACAAGGCAGCGTGTCCTACAGGATTGTGTCATCTCGACACAATGGTACCTTTTAAAGTCTGGGTGTGGTGTACAGCTCTAGCCTTCTAACTACCTGCTCTCTTTACTTGTCCCTCTTTCTGTCCCTTGCAAGTTAACTTTTATGACCAGGTCCTAGGAGAGATGCATTGGGTGTGGAGGACACTTAAATGTACTCAGGCTGTCCTTGTAGACGAAAGACAAGATGGAAAGGCTGCATCCTTTCATCCCGAGACATCAAAGATTTGACAGAGCTGAGTGGGCAAACCCAGGACCACAAGTACAGAGCTGATCAACTAACACATTCCACTGCTCTCACACACACATCCGTGTATCACTCAGCAGCAGTGGGCCACCACAGCAACAAAACTGCCACCACTGCTCCAGAAACAGAAGGTCTGCCTTGCACTGTCCCCTTCACATAGCACATACTGGCCTGCTGTCTTTATCGTTCAAAATAAAGATCATACATCTTATCATAGATGGTTGACATCATGCACTGTACCTGTCAATGTTTATTTTTTTAGTTGTCATGACAATTGGTACAGATGGTACCCAAGGGATGAATCCTTGACTTTGGACTTTTGGTCGTCCCCTTTTCTCTAGCGCCATAATCAGGCCAAAACTGAAATATGTCCAATACTTTGTCTCATGATAAAATGTCGGTAAAACTAATGGCATTCCCATCGTCCTCAGCTGTTTAGCATTTTATGCTAACTAGCTAATGTTAGCAAGCTAACACGCTAAATTAAGACATCGAAAATGGCAAACAGTACATGCTAAACATCAGTCATTTTGAGCATGTTAGCTTGCTGATGTTAGCGTTTAGCTCAAAATGCCTCCGTGCATAAGGACAGCCTGTCAGTAATGCTAGTAGTGGCTGGAGACTCTTTTGTCCTAAAATCCGATACCAATATGACAAACATGTTTCTGAAATAATGGGTCAGTCAGTAATTATGATAACAAAAGTTGCCTCAAACACTTTAAACTTTGCCATCTCCCATGTAATTTTCCTTATTTAGTTGTGTTCTTTGTTTCCTCTCCAATTATTCAGAACATGTTTTGGTTTGGTCCAACTGCCCTGGCTGCCAAAAATGAATACAGGTGAATTGTGATTATGCCAACTGTCACATGCCTGGCATTTGCTCGTCCAATTCTTTGTTTTATGTCTATTTTATTTAACTTCGGGGCTACAAATCCAAACATTATTAAAGATAGACAGACAGATTGAAATTTCAAAAGGTGTTTCTGAAACAGTGTCAGCAGCATTTAGCAGTTCTTACTGGTTATAAACTGCCCAATGTAGGCCTACTTACTCACTCAGATCTGTGTCACAAGAAGAAAACAAGCCAGACCGGGACACTTTGAGCTAACACACTAGATCTCAGAGTCCTGCAGTGTTTCAGTTGGATAATGGGAGAAGTAAGTAAGAATACATGGCTATTGTCTGCTCTGAGGCATTCCCCACAAGCTGTGACTATTCACCAAGGCGACTTTAGTGTATGTGTGTGTGTGTGTGTGTGTGTGTGTGTGTGTGTGTGTGTGTGTGTGTGAGAGAGAGAGAAAGCATGCCGACCCCTCACTTCAACTTTAACCACTGAGCTTATGGCCATTTGGACTCACTGAGGGGGAGCAGAGATAAAATAAAGTCAGGACTTAGAGATGGGGTAAGGGAGGGGGTAAGGGACTTTTTCACTGTGAGTGACAGAAATCCTTAACCTAACGACACACACACCAGAATTTGGAGCTGCACACACACATGCGGCTTAACGCCATGGCATTTCTGGCAGCGGACGACGGTGAACTCCAAATGGGAGGAAATGCGTGTGTGTGTGTGTGTGTGTGTGTGTGTGTGTGTGTGTGTGTGTGTGTGTGTGTGTGTGTGTGTGTGTGTGTGTGTGGCCTTGTTTTCTTCTTTTTGACAAACAATGCACCATTCGGATGGAGAATAAATACAAAAACTACAAAGGGTATGCCGCAGCAGCTACAAATTGTTACACAAATGACATTCTGAAGGCTGAATTTAGTGAAGCAACGCACAAGAAATCAATCATTCTCTCAAACGCTCTATGAAGCAGCGGGATGAGTTGTACTTCTCTTCTTTATGTTTCCTTTTTTTCTTTCAAGTGCTAGATGAAAATATTTGTTCAGAACTAACTACGTCAATAGCCCAAGATGAGTGGCAAACACATGTCCACCAATAGCCTGGGAAAACCCTGACGAACTTCCGGCAAATTTGAGATTTGCTCTGCAAGTCAGTCTGGCCAAGAGCCCATTCAAGCCCATTTCCATTTTTTCCAAATTCGAGGCACCACTCCCAACCGTTGAGGCGGGCCTTACACGACGACGATAGCGCAGCGACGGCGAGCAGCTTTTTGTTTACATTCAACATGACGGCCACCGAACCCGTTGATGCCGCTGTCGCTGCTACGTCACCCGGATCGTTGTTCTGATTGGTTGAAGGACTATCCAACTGCGCCTGGAGGCATTTGAGCGGCGTCCGTTTGGTGACGCCCCTTTGGAAATGGGCTGTGGATGAAGCTTGCCCAGACCCACTCTCAGTTACAACTGAGACGGGTCTGGTGTCAACCAGGCTAGTCCACCCTCCTTCTGCAAGAGTAACAGAAAGTAAGATCCCACCTTCATAATAAAAGTCCAGGAAGCCACCCGTCATGGCTTGTTAGCGTGTGATGAGCGTTGACAAGCATTTAATAACCCCTGGGAAAGCTCTGGGCTTCTACTCAGTTGAATGATGTCTTGCACCATCAGTGGACAAACTTTATTCTGTGGGGTTTTTATTTGAAAAGGAAATCATACAACTCTGGTTTCACTGGGGGGGGGGAAACTAAGCATTTAATAGGCAGGTACAGTAGGTGAAAACCTGCAAAAGGTAAGAGGTGCAGACTTCTCTGCCTCCTCGGCTTAATGAGGAAGCCAATCTTATAACTATGCCGCTTTGGAGCCCAGATCAGACCTATTAGGTAACGCTGCAGTAACCCAATAGCGCTGCCTCGCTGTATGGGCTGAGCGGCGGTATGCACGGCCGGAATGTGTCCAAATACCTGAGTGGTGGCAGGAAGAAAAAAGGCATATGGAAGGTAAGGAGCAGGAAGTGGGCCAACACGTCCTGATGGCTTTTTCTCCTGACACAGTTCAAACACTACAAACAGCGCACTGAACCTGTTCAACACACACAGATCCACCTTGTCCTATACACTTTGAATAATCGTCTGCCATCAGCTCAGCTCACCACTGAGTTTATTTGTTGCCGGTGTACTTTTCACCCCATTGTGAATTTCCAGTGATGTATTGAACTCTTGGAAAGTGGCCAGCCTCTTAAGCCAAGGCACTGTGGACCCCTGCCGCACCCCCCACCCTCCACTCACACAGACACATCTCATCACTTTTTTTGTCCTGGCCTGAGACGCAGCCGGGAGCCTGAGGCAGGACTTGGGTCTTAGAGGGTGGGGGAAGTGAGGGGTTTGACTTGCCCTCAGGGTAAGCATACTGCAGTGGTGTTGGGGAGGGGGGGGGGGAGCCATCCATCAATGCAGTGTTACAGGAGGACACTCCATGTCACATTCTGCAGCTTTACAAGAGATACTGAGAAAACATGTCTGAATGCTTAATTGATAACCCCCTTTTGTGGGTAAATGCCCAATATATCAACTTCAATTGGTCTTTACTCTGAAATACTAAGACAATTTGCGGCGGGATCCTTGTCAGTAAAACAACATTTACACACATTAACTGCTGTGAAAAAAATACATTACGTCAAATCATCTTGTGGCTAGAGGGAGATATTAAAAACATACAGTTGCAGACCACAAACAGCAAAGCCCTTCTGCATGCAGAAGTCTTCTAGTGGCTTTTTTAAAAGCTGTGAGCGAGTTGAAGCCTGTAAAATGACTGAGGTGGGATGTGTGCCTCTAAACTGATGCTGCATCAGTTCCTGTTGTTCCCTGTGCTAGGCCCAAAGCATTAGAATCTGATCTGGGTCAATCCCATATCAGGAGTCAGAATTAGATTAGGCAATTACATTGTGAGGTTCAACAAACAATAATTACAAGAAATGAGGGTGACCTAACACATTTAACTGTCACAACCTAAAGTTCTCCAGGGACGGAGAAAAAGTTAAAAAGAAAACAAATGTGAAAGTTGATACCCTAGGCAGATTTGGGAACCCAGCCAATGCCTGACATGGGTTAGACATTTCTTCAGTTGGTTTAATGATTGTGGGAGGTTTTCTCCCACATGATAACGTGTGTTATCCAGCAACAAAGAAGCATTCAAAAATTAGATTAGATTCAACTTTATTGTCATTGTGCAGAGTACAAAGATAAAGAAATACAGTTTGCGTCCAACCAGAAGTGCAAAAAGAGCAGAAAAGTGCAATGTGATATTCAAGTATAGACTGGACAAGAAATATGGTGCAGTGTAGACAGTAGTGTACAGTTGGTGAAAGCGCCCATATTATACTCATTTTCAGGTTCATAATTGTATTTTAAGGTTGTACCAGAATAGGTTTACATGGTTTAATTTTCAAAAAACACCATATTGTTGTTGTACTGCACAGCTCTCTCTCACTGCTGCAGATCCTCTTTTCACCTGGTTTCTGTTTTAGCTACAGAGTGAGACCTCTTTTCTTCTTCTTCTTCTGTACTATCTTTGATTGCACTCGCACATGCTCAGTAGCTCAGATGTAGAGCATGTCAGCTAGCTAGCTCCATAGAAGTAAAAGACAGGCTGTTTCTCCAACTTCAGTCAGTTACAAGGCAGGATTAGCTGGGAGACTTCTAAATGAGGGCGCACATGTAAGTAGTTCTTTTGTAGATTATGGTGAACTTGTGTGTGTTGTAGCAGTGCTTTGCTATTGAGAACGAGGTACCATGCTAGTGTTAGCATTAGCGTTAGCATGCTAATGCTAACGCTACGAGCTAACGGTTGCGGTTAGCCAGCTCATTTCGGATTGTGACGTCACAGTCCGAGCCGATTTTGAACAGCTCACTAGGAGACTGAAGGCAGGACACATTCAGAAACCGTATCTCACTCAAAACAGCATGGATGGATTTTTTTCAAAGTTTGTATGTGTGTGGAAGCACCAGAGACACAAAAGAACACCCCAAATACCAGAAAAAGTGTTTTTTTCATAATATGGGCACTTTAACAGAAGGTGGTTTAGAGTAATATAAATTAAATATAAATGTGTGCAGTGTATTAGCAGTTACCTTATAAGAGCAGAATAAATATGACTATGTAATATGAACAATGTATGAACAACATGTACATATATGTGCAATGTAGCAGCACTAACATTATAATAGTAGTGCAAATAATATATATATGCAGTGTATTATTATTATTATTATTATTACAAGAAAAACTGAATAAATATGGATATTCAGTATGAACCATATAGACAGATATGTACAGTATGTACAGCTATGTGCAGTGTGGTAACAGTACCATTGTAATGCAGAAACAGTAACATAATAGTAGTAAGAATAAGTGTACGTGCAGAATAAATAGTATGAAGAGCAGTAGAATATGGCTATGTATAAGTGTAGTTGCAATATGTAGATTTCTTAATAAATATTACACTGTGGGTGGGATAGGGGGGGGTTGGGAGATTCAGATCAACTTTATAACCTCAAATTAAGATCAAATTAACCAAAGCAAAGTTTCCCCAGGCCTTGCTCTGACTCACTGAAGTTTTGTCGGAATAATTGTCTCTGGAGCACTACTTACAGCTTGACCGTGGGCGTAATGAAAAATGAGTTTACAGTCCATCGCGTTGGCACGTTAAAAGATGCTTCTGTGTCACAGTAGAAGCCAAAATCAATTATATTTGCTTGTAGGGCTCAGGAAAAAAAATTCCGATTCATTGAATGATCCAATATCGCTTCTTAAAATCCAGAGGTATATCTTTGCATTTATGGCTTTTTTTAAGTCAACATAACATCTTCTGTGTTGTGTAAAATGTCTACTTTGTGGAAATCGAGTTACTGTATTACAACATGCAGAAAAGGCTGTTTCGGGCTATGCACACTTACTGCACTTTACGGGACAAATCCTTGGTTCACGGTTTTATAACAGGGATATTTGTGTATATTTTAGCTTCTAATGTGCACTTCACACAATTTTATATTCAAGGCTCATTTGTTATATGTAGAAAAATGTAAAACCCGATCAATGGAATCTATCTGCAGAAACTGAATTTTCAAGGGTCAAGTCAAATTGAATCAAAACGGAATCAATACTGGATACTTTAAATAGTATCAGCAATACTGGTATCCAGCCCTATTTGCTTTAGGGCTTTTATTGTGAAACAGCTGCAGAAAGATTAGAGATGCACTGACGTTATACTATCAGTAAATGCACCTGCTTTCTGTCAACAATTGTCTGGTTAGATAGTGTTGTTTCCTTCCAGCCAAGTTTAAAAAAAAAACATTGGTTGGCAAGTGAACCAATAGTGATTTGAACAAAATAAAATGGTGGTTAGAGATGTTTATACAGTACATCTTACTCTGTGAATTAGACAGCATATGGAGAATTGGCTTAAATGGTCTTACAAGCAATAACCAAACTCCTTAAGATAAGACAAAGAAACCACAAATGAGTATTTTTGACTAAAACTGGGACCTCAAAGGACTTGACCACTCTACACCTTGAAGTTGCCTGTTGGCTCTAGGAGTCAAAAGGTACATTATGGTCACATTCCAAGACATGCTCATATCTAATAAAATAGAGGCCCACCTCTTTGGCGTGCAGACTGTCCACTGACAAACTTCCCAGGCTATCAGCATTCTTAAGATTCTCCTGCCAGTCACACGGGACAATTTATTGACTGACCATCTAACAACCTTGATACAATGTTTCAACACGCAAAATTCAAGGTTTATAGTTCTAACATTACACAGTGACATTCACATCAACAAAGTGTGTTGCACAGTAACAATATTTCATCAAATCCATCAACACTTATAGTTCTGGGGGATTGTCTGGAATAACTTAATTTCCATCACCCTGAAAGACTTAAGACCAGGACTCAAAGATCAAAACGTCTAAGAAAGAAGCTTTAGCTAGAAATTATTAAGCCCATGTCTAGGCATGTGCCCAGACATTGATTGCTCAAGCAATGCCCAAATGCTGTCCTCCAAAATAAGAGAAGCAGACGTTGTTTGCATGCTGTATCTTATACAGTGTTTCGTCAGCGTCTGACAAAGACCATGAATAATCATCAGTAACGCTGATGGTTAAGTGATTGTTAAGTAAATGTGTAAGAAGAAAGCAGTTGTATTTTCTGAGATATAGTTATCAGATCAAAGCCACATTTTGCAATGCTTGATGCTGAAATTTCAATGGTATTTGTTGGCTATGCAGCACAAGCTACTGAACGATGGACATATTGGATATTACTTAAAGTATAGAGAATTAAACTACAGTATTTACAGTAAGGGTAGCCGTATGATGTCTTAATGCAGTGAAGATTAAAAGTTAAGTCAATTATTACTGGGTTGCTGCATGTAATTTAAACCTCCTCTAATTTCCCACTTTTTCATCATTCTCAGAACATTTTCTGTTCTACAAACTCTGGTCTCCTCTACTTACTGTATGTTAAAAAAAAGATGTCTGACACAATCCAGGTTAGATTATGTAAAAAAGGATCAAAAGCTTTGAAGACCTCTGAACCTTTGATTTAGAAGAAAACCTTTTCTGTGAGCTTCATAGATAGTATCCTATCTGGAGATGGAAAGCAAATCCCCAAAAATGTTTTTCAAAATGTGATATTTATAAAGATTATTATGCCATTCCAACTCCAGCACTCATCTATTCCTCACCCATTACAGAGTGGCGTCATGTGTCTTGAAAATGGCCCATCAGATCTTCATATTCACCATTTTACCTGCCTGTACTGGTCTATGATTTACCAAGAAGCTAAAAACGCTGGCAAAGGTACAAGTGCATATGCACATCCTATCAGCATAAGCCAAAAATGAATTTCCTTCCATTCCTGTTGTTACTCCTGAATGCATAAGTAAATACCATCATCTGCTCAAGACGTGGGCTTCATGTGGAAAGAATGTGCATGCAGATCTCATTTGTGAATTAGTCAGGTTGTGCAAGGAGCAGATTGTTAGATCAGTCTGTTGGCTAGTCCCGTCTCTTTGTCCTTTTGCTGGTTCTTTGAACCCACTAGGCCTCACTCAAGTGTTGAGTTTCAGCTTTGCACAGCACTTCAAGAACGTGTCAATGCAGATCAACACTTTGACAGTAAATCTGAGCTTGAAAAGGGGTACAACACTTGTTTTTTGTCACAAAGCTTCCTCTTTGTCTGGGAGGGAATCACAGGCCTAAACCCTTGACATTTGAAGCAGACGGATACACATTCCACAGTATAGAATACAATAAATGAAAGCAAATAAAAGCAGGGGATGTGTGCTCGCCCACTTATCTACCCTGCACTGGACAATTACATATGTAAATGTATTTTAAGTAGAACATCATTGAGTTTTAAGTTTTCACCATATTTGAAAGAAGCTCACCGCTGAGAGCCACTACCCATTTCTTCAGTCCTAATCCTTGTTACCCGGCTACCGAGTAGGCTACCAATCACATCTAACATAAGCCAGTTTCACATATGAACTCCGGACAATGTCCGAGGAATCAGATCCCCACACAGTTCGGAGTTTGTCTTTCAAACATGTAGCACAAGGAGATTGTCCATGTCAAATGCTTTCTCACCTACTGTAAACAAAAATAAAAAATGCGTTGCGTATGGGTAGATCGTGCAACAGACATGATGCGGATTACACGCATCACAGCCAGTTCGTAATCTGTCTGATAAGTTCGGCCCTTACCAACAGAAGTTTCCAAATCTTGTCGTTTCTCCAGTAAGACATTTTTTCGTTGCCGTCTTTGTGTAAATCATCATCGTTCAGCTTTTTTCAACATTGCATGTTTGTTTTCCTCCGGTTTTGCGTAAGTTGACAGAAACATAATCAACACACCCAAACGTTGGGCTCAGTTGGAGAAGACACAAACTTTGTACTTGGGAGATGTCAGGGTAAGGACTGTTTGATGTCCGATCAAATTGATTCCAACCATTGTGTTCACAAATACAGCTCCGCCGGGTAATGTCTAGATATGCAGTGCATGTGTGAAAGGGGCTATAGATTAATGAGAACATAGACTTTTCCCTCAGATGATCCCCTGCACTCCCCAAAAGGCAAAGTCTCATCCTCTATAGTAAGAGCGGTGTTGACGGGGCACAAACCTTTAGCTTACTAGGCATAACTCCTTCAAACACCCGTCAGTGAAAAATGCTGGCTAGTTTATACTTCACCTTCGACTGACACTTTAATCCTCTGTAATGAATGGTGACAAAGCCTGGAAGGGAATGACATTATGCCTGGCTATATCAGAGGCCCGGGGGGATACAGTAATTGAAGAAAAGTAACTGGGACAAAAAGGGCTTTCATCGCAAGACAATATCAGCGCCCTCAATTAGTACAGGCCAGACTAGGGTCCAGGGTGCCAGCGTCCATTGTTCCCCCCACTGGGCACTTTAGCACAAAAAGCCCACAGGTCATGCTCTTCCTCTGTTTCAGCTTAAGCTAAGCAATGGCATGTTATAATCCACGTGATGGGGCTTTGGTGAGCTAGTACACCAACTTGATCTAAAGCAAGTGAACTTAGTGAACCAGCTGAAAAATATGCTGACCGAGATGACAGCCGAGATGTATGACTTTATTTAACTAGGTATTTTGAAAATGATAACCGACATAATAGCTAGGACAAAATAGTCTTTATCATGTCTGTAGAAATATGATGTCTCTTGTCCAAAGTAAACGTAGATATTGCTATGCCAACCCTTCAGACAAGCAACAGGAAACGTTTATTTCAGGGCAGAATACGGCACATTCATGGCTCAGATAAGAGATCAAATATATGTATAAACTAAGGTTAGAGAATTTATTCTCAAATACAACCTTTCCGGCTGATCTTTTCTATGTATAGTGAGCCAATCCAGAAATGTAGTTACTCTCACCCGAACGCTTTCGACGAACAGTGACCTTATCATGCTTTTAGAGTTTCACTGAAAGAGAAGAAGGGAGGAAACAAGAGACTGAGAAAAAACAAGCACAAAACCTGCCAAGGCCTAAGGCAAACGTGTGCCTATTCAGGGGTCCATACACTTTAAGATGACAGTGGGCTGCCAGGTTCAGTTGGGTCATGTACTGTATTGCTATACAAATTCTTATTTCCTGTCACTCCTGTCATTCTCCCTTTACAAAGCTTTTATTTGTTTTTGTTTTTGCTTGGGTTGTTATGGCTAAAAAGTAACATCTTAAATCTTTTAAGACTTCAGGTGATATACATATGGATTAATATCTATCTAAAAAATGGCTTTCACAAGGGGTTATTGGCTGAAAATAGATTGAGAACCTCTGTTTTAGTGCATAAAGTTTTCTCTGTTAGGGAATTGTGACTGCTTGGTGATAGTTCGCTGAGCTTATTCTCATGCCGAGTTGGGCTCCCAACAAGGGATACAATACTACACATTTGTAACTTTTATGCCTTACAAAATGTCTCCACAACCTGTGTAGTGAAAGCAGCAGCTGAAACACCTGCTAAGTAGACACACCGTCAGTTTACATGGATGGTTACTGAGACCTTTACTATTTTGAATTATGTGCCACTATCCTCTTGCATTCTTACCTTCTATTGTGTTTTAAACTTGGGCGGACACATTCAAGACAGGAACCTCAAGGTTACAAAACCTTTACACAGCCAAGTCTATTACCACGGCCAAATAATAAGGTTATAAACTGGACTTGTGAAACCACAGGGTTCTGTTGAACATGGCACTAACGGAGTTTCACAGCATGTTTCAGCGAGTCAAGTGGCCACCGTGGGAGCAATTTGACTGCACACCTTTTCAGCCCATCTCCCCGACTGATGCGGTGCTACCATCTTAGCAGAGGAATGGCCCTGCAAATCTTTCACTGGACCTCTAAATATTTAACGTCCCCATGGCTGGCCTATGTTCCTGCTCTCTAAACCTCTCAATGGATGGCACTGTGCCACCTGGCCCATAACAACCACAGAGTGAATAGAGGGCACCCTTTATTGTCTGCGAGCTCATGATTCACACAACAATTAGCAGCTTCCAAGTTACAAGCAACTGAAGCATTCACTTTGTAAAAATCCCGGCTTAGCTGAGCCTTAGTCTTCTGCAGTAATGGAATGTAACTAAGTACAATTACTTAAGTACTGTTTGACAGCTGTAGTTATTACTTATCAACTTTAAATGTTAAATTAAAACATGATTATAAAATAAAATACATTGTTAAAGATAAGCCATAAACCAGTGGTTTCCAACCATTTTGACACATGTTGGGCCTCCATGTCACATTTCAGTTGTCTATTAATTAGGGCTGGATCTAAATATTTGACTACTCGGATATTTGTTTGTTGGGTAGGTATTATTTTCACTTTTGGGATTCGAATATTTGTTTTGTTTTTCCTTCAATACTTTCAGCTTTTTTCAACTTTAGAAGACATGCAACCAAACGTCCCGCTGCTGTGTCCAATCATGTAACCGCAGGATCAGCATTGTCAGTGAGGCGGTGTGTGAGAGTCCCGTACAGGAAACATCACTGCCTCTATCGCTGCCACAAGAAAGTCTTAAAACACTATGAGGGTAAAAAAAAAAAGGAAACACATGCACTGCACTGCCCAGGAGTCTGTTTCCTGCAAAAAAAACATCTTTATCTTCAAATGTAACTCCACTACCTGAGATTACATCTAATACTGACTGCACCTGGAAAGTCCACCTCTCAGTGTTGGACAGGTACAATAAAGACAGGTCATGTCATTGAATACCAAACCTCACCCAAAGTCCTACTTCCGGTAAGACCATTCGAAAGTGGAGGACAGAGGTACAGGACTCAGTAAATCCCTCTTTTGTCACAGGAGCTCTAGGCTTGATGGTAATCTCTCCGGCCCATGGGATTCTCCTCAGTTCACACCCCCATGGTGTGAGATTTGTGAGGGGGTAAAAAAGAGAAGTGCCTTCAGACATGGCAGCTCTTGAAGGACGGGTGAATGAGTGGAATTCAAGGATACCTTGAAAAGCGGCCTGCACATCATGAGAGTCAATCAGAAGATAAGACGATGTGGAGAGCAAAAAGAGGGATCTAACCACAAAGTGAGGGTCGAAACGCACAATGGCATTCCCGAGAGGGGCCTCATGAAATGCTGAATGGTCTATTCATTCATTAAAAAAAAACCCGCATTGGGTGGTAGCCGGTGCTTGAATTAACAGTGCTCGCATCTGACAGTAAAAATATGTTTATTTCAGGTCTGAATCTGAAAGGGGCCTTCGAAATAATGTCAGAGGATCCCATTATAACTTTAGACGGTCTATATGGTCTCGGTCACTCGGGATCAGCCCTCGTTCATGGAGAGTGAAAAGCTTATGGTATAGATTTCTCAGGACAGGAGAATGTAAATGGGTGGAGAGGGGGAAGGGGGGGGGGTCTCTTGTTTCATGCCTCCCTGTGTTCAGCAGGCTGTCAGTGAGGACAAGTGAACACTCCCTAAAGCTAGAGACAGGGACAAAGTGCCAGGTAGACCGATCTGGTTTCCTTTGCTACAGCCAAATACGGCTTTGTGGTGGAAAAATCTGCACCTGGTGGCCATGGAAACCAGTGTTCACCCAGGGTACAGCCTACAGTGCTGACAAACTGACCACAAGGAGTAGAAGTAAGCCTGGAATGTAATGGCCTCAAATGACGCTAAAAGCCCTTTGCCAGGGTAGTCTGGGTGTTTGACAGGTCTGGGACAACATTACGTGGTTTTATGCTCCAGTATACCACTGCAACTGCTGCTGTCTTCACCCGTGACATTTGTGGGGAATTTTGCTGAATGAAGTAGCTTGGTGGCTTGCTTCAACATGCTGTACACTACTGGTACTCCTGCAACAAAGTTAATGGAATCATAATCTCTTATCTTGTTGCAGCTCTCATCTCCATGATGATGCATAATGGACCACACTTATTTTTGTTGAAATATCTGGAAATGTTTTCCTGAATCATATACAAAATGCATGCAATATGCATTACTATGGTTACAGGGATGGGCGAGGCCCAGTTTAACTTTTTCTGGTTATACTTAAGCTTTTCCATCTTGCTCTATGTTCAGATGTGTAAAACAAAACCTGCATATACAGTAGAGTCCTGTTATTTGCAGAGCTTCACACCTTCCACTGACTGTTACCACCGATTAAGGCTGGGAAAGACAAGCAAATAAGTGAGGGTTTCCCACAAACAGGAAAGAGGTGCTGAGAGGTAAGAGGGCACTCAGTGTGCCATTAGTGCTGGAGATAGTTGGGTGTACAGAGCAAGTGGCCCTACAAATCCTATTCTCTTGGAACATAAGCAGTAATTATGGTGTCCCTCTGTATTTTGCCGCGGTCAACCTGGCATTTTGACATCAGGGACAGCATGAGAGAACAGCAGAGCGCACCTGAAACACCGAGTGGTGGGAGCACATAAAAATACAAATAACAGCTGTCTGGAACATTCAAAAGGATGCCGTGACCTAGAGAGCAAGATGATAGGGGATCACAAATACTGAGCAAAGCCCTGCAAGTGCAATGCTAACAAAACTATGTTGTCTACATAATCAAGTCACTCTATTTACTGTGGCCAGTTGTTTTGTCTAAAATGATTTACACAATGCTCTTTTCCTGTAAAGTCCGATCCAGAACGACAGCGGACATTCACTTAGGTTTCTGATATCAGCACTTGCAAGGTAAAAACGATAACTGAATCCAACAAGAATTTTAAATGAATGCAGCAAGCAGAAGCTTGCTTTACTGTATGATAAATAAATGAACTCTCAATGTTTTCCCTCGATTTGAGCAGTTATCTGGCAGATCAACGTTATCCTAGGACTCTGGCCACATTCACTCCCTCCCTGCTTTGGTTATGAACTCATATGTTGTGCATAAGCTTACCACAATGTTATTTTAAATTTTAGAATTTTAGGAAATATATAAGTGGTAGATGGAACTCATGTAAAAGAGTATGAAAAACAAAGCCACAATCCCGTTCACTTTATGCTTCCGATGTGTACATCCACCTTAATTCAAACAGCGTGCCTGGTGACGCTGGGTTGATTCTCAAACTGGGCCGTGTGTTTTTCAATGTCCAACACAGATATACAAGTCTTACGATTCACTACAGGATCCAGATGGGTTGAATTAAGTAATCAAAGCAGGATGTGACCACCGTGGTTCTCTTACAAAAACACATCCTCATTGAAGTAAACTACACCATATCTACATTTCCTTTTTAGTCTCCATAGTAAGTGTTTAGACACTTTTTTTGTCCTGGTTTTGGACAGCTGTGCTGCATTAGAGTGTGGTCCTGTTACGCTGTACTAGTTTTAAGAGACGGACAGAAATTACCTTATAAACCTTGTTGTGACAGTCTTTATGAAACAAAAAAAACAGCTTCATATGGGGTCTCGAGTGTTTTTACAGCAAAGCATCAAATGGGATTTTAAAAAGGCCTGTTCAGTCCATTACTGAAGCATCTGAAACCTGATTTGAGAGCTTGTAGAGGTAGCTGTGTCTTGGTGAATGACAGACAAAAGACAGTTGCCATACAGGCACGAGTAAGAGCAGACATGCATAAAGGAAGTGTCAATCCCTTGAGTCAAACTTTGAAAAAATGCTGAAAAAAGGAGCCAGAAAGGGAGGTACAGACACCCACTTGACATTTTGAATGCCCCCCACACACACACACACACACACACACACACACACACACACACACGTAAGCAAACACTGAAAGTCACAAGCCAAACTTGACACTCAAATATATATACAATTGTCCAAGCAGAGGTTTTAATGATCTTTTAAATGCTACAACCAAACAATCCTAGATGGGACTTCCGAGCCTTGAGGCACCACCAAAGAAGTCGATCATGAATAAGTAGGTTTACCGACTAGAAAATCCAGGGATTAGACATCACAAGGTTCAATGAGTCAGCCGAATCTGTGCACAGTCGGTCCATTTATTTCATTTGTGAGTTAAAATGATCCTAACAGAGGCACCAATCTAATAGTCGTTTGCCAGAGAAAACCTGACTTTGAAGGGGTAGACTTGAACTCAGAGTACTGTACTGTGAGGTCTAGAGATTACAATACCAGTTGTGTCTTTTTTAGAAATTCAGTGTTGGTCCACGTCCTGCATTGAAAACCTGTGTTTCTGTGATTTTTAAAATAAGACAAAGTGCAGAATTACATGTATTTTACAAATTCCTACACTTGTGGTCAATCAAAATACATTTTATGATTTCTTTAATTTTTTTATTTCAGCAAATTGTCCATAAATGTCCTTTCATTTGTATATTTGAATACTTGTAGGCCTATGCCTTATAAAGGGATGTCAAGAATAGAATTGTGTGCGCAAAGTTTGTTGTGTACTTTGTCCTACATCCATCAAAATGTAGCCTATGTAGCTAAAGTTGAACATTGTATTAGTTTCAATGAAAACCATTAAGTACTTTGGTACATTTTCTAATTCTTTATCTCAGTACGGAGCAGTTTTTTTTTTTTCCCAAAAGAAACTGGTTTTACACTTTCATTTTGAAAACTTAATCACCTACTCTTCACCTAAGTTCCAGCTCTCTCCTTCTGCATTGACAGAACTCACACCATGTAGACCTGAATTATCTTTGTTAGTATTATCATGCGGTTGTCAATGTTCTGTGTGTGTATAAGTGCTGCACAAGGGTAATCACAAGCAGAATGGCATATTTTGTGCAATCGATTTATTTTTAAATGTTCATTAAAATGCTGCTATTCATTGGCAACCACCTGCACTATCACTAAAAATAATACGGCACAGGTGGGGCATTCTGTTGGCACAGTGGAACATAATGTCACCACAACGTGTCAAGTTTGAACTCAGTCAAGGACCGTCCCTTCCCCCTATATTTGTCCTACAATTTCCTGCCAGTCTCTCTGCTATCTAATAAAGGCAAACATGCCATTAGAATTGCAAATAAAAAAGGAAGAAAGATTTGTTTCTTCAAGTAGTGCATTTACTTACTATACACTGATAATTATTCAAGTGTCTCCCCTTAACTGCCTTCACTGGTCGTCACTGTTAAAGCTTTCAAAAATCCATTCACACAGCAAACGGAAATTTTGAAGTGGATCGAATCCTGAATAGCGTGGTAAAATGACAATCAGGAAAACAAAATCAAAATGTTCAATTATCCAAGAAACTGAACTTAAAAACTATCATCAAAACTGATTTTTGCAGCTACAGAGAGAAAACTAGAATAAAACGCAAAAGTTCAGATCGTCATTCTCAGGACACATCTGAGATATGGAAGCAGATGTTTTCCTGCAAATGCTGCAACTATACATGCATAATGCGACGCGTCAACCCCTGTACCTTCGGCCACCATGCGCTGCACTGAAAAGGAGAGAACCCCAAACCAGCTGTGATTTTTAATGTGGCATCTAATTCAGCCATTAAATGGCACAGTGGGGTGTCCCCCTACAGCCGTTCCCCTCCCCCCTCCCTCCCCCTGCCTTCCCCCTGACTCTCTCAGGCAAAACCACGCTGGGTGCATGTCAAAGATCACATGACAATAGGGATTCCTGACCCAGCCAGGGACTGGGAATGAATCAGACCTAATTCAACCATGTCGCAGGCAGCCAAAGCCATTGCTCTTGTGACAGAGTGGCAGGCCTTTTCAACCTGGACACACACAGACGGGACAGCATTACGGTGAAAATGTCACGTTGTTTGAGCGTTACTTGAAATATGTTTTAGGCTAGCCTTTGAAAGTTTTTTTTTTACCTGTTCTGAACTCCATTGACGATAAAGATGGAGAATGTTAATATAATCGTTTTATATTAACATTCTCCATCTTTTTTCTCTTGAACAAAAAAGAAGGACCAACAGAAGGTAGATGAATGACAAAATGCAAACAATTTGATCAAACCTGCTCATCATACTAGATGGGTTGGATTAGTTACAAAAGACAATACAATGAGTACAGTCAAAGTGTGTCTGCTCCCAACAGCTCCTAAAACACCGCATCTAGCTGGTTGTGATCAAAGTCGATCAAATATTAATCAATGTCCTCTCAGTTTCCTCTCCCTACCATCTGACAGTGACTCAGTTCTCCAACTCCACGTTTACTAAATTAAATGAAGGACATAAGTGAGGTTCAAAGGATGAATTATTCAGAAGCAGAAGAGAGTTCTTTCATTCAGCGGCTCATTTAGCTCTTTAACACCATTACCATTGTGTGTAAAAGAAATCATCCTGTTTCCTGATGGTTCAAAGGTACTGACATTATAACTGCTGGGGTGATACAAGTACGAATTGTGTTTGTGCTAACTCATCAGAAGGGAAAACGGGGAACATAAACATCTTTCAATATTTAGATGCAGCCACTACGAGCAACAGCCTCTGGTTAGACACAGAGCAAGACACAGGGCAAACAAAGACGCAATGTAGGTTTCTGAGCACTGCAGACTTTGGACTTGAGAAAAACCAGTAAACACTCCTAAAGCCACTTCTCCGAATGGACAAACTGCTGGGTTTTATCACTAAATCCTAACAATGTGTCATCGCAGCAACCATGCTAGTCAGTCTATTAGTGATACATAAAAGGGGGGGCTGTTTAAAGAGATAAGAATAAGCAGTAGACAAATGCAATCCCAGCCAAAGAAAAGACAGTAGTGACCAACCACACAGTAATGCCATAACTGACTGAAGTGTGGCTCTACAACCTTCCAGGGTTGAGTTGTGTAAACCATCATTCTTGTGAGAACTGAGGGACACATACAGTACAGTAGCTTGCAGTTGTAACTATCTGAACTCATTTTTCAATAAAAGGTTACAGATAACCTCCAGCAGCCTCCCATAAAGTAGGCTATATGTCTCAGTGCAAGCAAGTCATTTACGTTTTTAAACTTTTATTGTGAAGGAACCCTCAAGTGTATCAGGAGATTGATTTACCAAAGGCTTATTAACAATGCACATGGTGTCGCTAGAAAACACTGTAAATGTGGCAAAGGTTTCTCAAGAAAGTAAAACTAACTTAAGGTTACAGCCTGCCATCGGAGCCGTTCCATTCATGTGTCCAGTATTAGCGCTTACCTGGCCACTGCGACGCAGCTGAGCTGACGAGAATTAGGACGCAGCCGAGAAGGCGCTCCAGCCATGAGGAACACCTGCAGAGGAAGCAAGCAATCACGTTCACAACTGTAGCGCTTTACTGCAATTAGGCTACAAAAAAAGTTGGAATACAAACGCCCCAAAAAAAATGTACCTCATCTTCATCTTCTTCTTTGACTGGGAAAGGGAGTGGGAAAGCTACATGGGGTGTACCGGGGTGTAAAGTGTGCCCAGCTTCCCTGGTCCAGCTCCGGTGCTGCTGCTGCTGCTGCTGCTGCTGCTGCACGCGGCTCCAACAGCTGATGGGGACTCAGCGCTCTGCTGGAGACTGAGGAGACGTGTGGGGGGGCCTGCACGGCTTCACATCAGGGACTTCCGCCAGGTCCTAAAAGGGAACAAATTCCACCGGTTGTAAAGTTGCAGTCGCTTGTATAATCAGGGACCGGTATCATCCCAAAACATACTATAATAATAACAAAAATAATAATATTAAGACAGAAGAAGAACAAGAATATTGTTTTTATTTATTTTTATTTTTTATTTTTTACAAATAGGCTATTGGCCCATTGCACATGGGCCATCTTTTGCACATACTGCACTCAATCCATTCAGCCTCTTTATTTCTTTTTGCTTATGTTGAACAGCTATTTAGTATTTGTTTCTGTATTTATTGTTTATTCCATAGAATAGAATAGAATAGAATAGAATAGAATAGAATACACTTTATTGTCCCTGAGTGGAAATTTGTCTTGGGCATAGTGCTACAATCTGTTGCTTCACAATACAAAGACAGAGAAACCATTCTAAAATCGACATGAAATCAACGTAAAATTCAACATAAGATCATTAATATTCAATATTTTTCTTTGTTTGTGTATGCACCAACCTCCAAGGCAAATTCTTTGTAAGTACTTACTTGGCCATAAACATTTTCTGATTCTGATTTGTATTTATTTGGGGTGCAAAACTGTCCCCCCCCACCCCGCTTCTGACATTTTAACAATGATGAGAGAACAGACAGCTTGTGTCTCTCGTGACAAACGTGTCAAGCTTAAGGTTATGTCCCTCTACTGACATTAGCTTGAGTGGATGTGTGAATAGGTGACAAACTACAGCCTGAGCTGTGTAAACCAAATTTTTCCCCCGGAAAATCTTCTGTCACTCATGCAAAGTTTACACTGTCACCACCTTATCGAGTAGTGGGCTCACAAGACCGGACTTGACAAGATAATGACCACATGCAGTTTCAGGGAAGGCTTATTTACTTTCCTTTATTTTGCTTAGAGGTTAAAGAAAGGTAAGAAGAGGAAGAGATATTTTTTAGCAATGTAAAAATAAATGCCTTTTTATAAAAAAAGAAAGAAAGAAAACAAAAAGAAGAACTAAGAGTCATCTCATAGGCCTACTGTAGCCTATAACTAATATGCCCATGCTACAGAACATGCAATATGTTAGCAAAATAACAATATATGACAAGGGGTATAAATAGGCTATGCACAAAAGAGCAGTTGCATAAGTGAGAAGTGGTAGAGCTGTTATATTGTATGCAAAAATGATTCCAAATTACTCAAAGATCACCATCTTTTAGTCCCACTTACATCTCTAGCTTCTGTTCAGATCAATGACAAAATAAAACCATCGAATCATACTCAAATAAAACTAGTCTTGTTATTAGCCCTCAAAAGCTTGAACATGAGTTGAGTTGTGGCATGTTGCACTTACACAACATGGCCACCAGAGGACGAAGTTGGTGTTCTTTTCTGCAGAGGGTAGGTGATTCTGGTCCTGTACAAGTAATCTCTGCACTGCTGTCACCCAAAAGTATACACAGTTGATTGTGTTTGGTTGGTTTTTCTTTTCTTTTTGTGTGTGTCCGTGTTAGATAACCCAGTCTTGTGTCCTGTGTGGAACTTGTTGGAGTGAAGAAACAACAGCAATCATGATGTAAAAACTCCCAAACTTCATTGTGAAAAATACGGGAAAAAGTCTCATATGTAACTTGATTTTAATTGATATAAATGTTTATGTTTTTTGTCAAATACACCAAACTAACAACAAATAAAAAGAGGATGCAACTAAATGTAAACAATGCAATATATTAATGTCAGCTTGGCTTTTGTCACCATTGCCACACGCATAAAAGAAGACTTTACCCATCAATGCAGCAGTTCCAGGCAGAAGTACAGCTAGGCCTAAGAACTGATGCATGTCTTGGATTGGACGGTTTTATAACATTAATAAAACACTTATGTAATGGTACTTTCTTTACATGTACCAGGTACCTGTAGTACCTTCTTTATGACTTCTTTCAGCATATAAGGTGTATTTGTTATCACAGGGAAAAGGCATTGGGTTCAGTCCTCTGGCACTATGTATTAGACTGTATTAGTGTCTCTATCTGTAGGCCTTCAGGCTACTGTCTGAACACGTCCACAGCTCTGTGAATGTCTGCTTTGCTCACATTCCAATGTCAGGGAAAAGAAAGGCAAAATTGTCTGTTAAATGCTATGTTGCAGTGTAACCTCACAGAGAGCAGGGCGGGACTCTTTTTCACAAAGAGTAATATGTAGTGCCAACCGCAGCTCTATAATGAAACTTCAATTATCATCATCTGACAAGCAGTGGGTCACAGCTGTAGTCATGCTAATTGTTTTGGCTTTTTTTTGATACCTGGAACAACACTGGAAGACTTGCTACAGTATAGGATCATAGTGTATTCAAAGTAAAATGACAACTTATTCATTTAAAAATCATATTATTATTATTATTTTAGAATAGAATTATTTTAATAGGGTCAAAATGCTTTATTATACAATCATGACTCTATGTTCAGTGTCCAAAGTACTAACAGCTCAATGAAAACAAGCCTTAAACTTAAAACCTCTGTTTAAATGGAAATATTGAAACAAGATGTGTTGTTTCGTTGACACATTTTACCTCAAAGCAGTGGTTTCCAAATTTTTTCTTCTTCAAGGAGCCCTAAACTCAAATAAATTAGACAAAGGACCCCCCCCCATTTGTTAGGATTCTATTTCGGTTCTATATCCACGACATTCCACTTCCCAGATTGCTCCGGTGCCGCTGGAAATTCCAGCCTACTTTAAACACTACTACTTTACTTTTTTTTTTTTTATTCAAATCAGTTTTGTAAAGACAATATACACGCTGAGGCAGAAATCAATAATATAAATAATCTCAGTGTTTATTTGTGTAGAAGTGATGAATGCGACCTGTGACTGGGATAGAAGAGAGATTTAATAGTATTTGCAGATTAATTTTAGCCTGCTTGCAAAGAGAAGGAAAGATTGAAATTTGCTCTTAGAACGACAACCAGAATATCATTATCAGCAAAGTGTGAAAACATTACTTGACAGCTTTTCTTGATGTGGTAAACCCAAACGCTGTTGTGTTCTTAGTATGGTGGCCAATATACATACACAAACACGTTTATCTTTATCTGATACAAGATAGAGAAACAACACACAACATTTTCCTTCTTAGTTCAGGACATGTGAGGTCTGATAACATTACAGCCCTTTAAGTTGTTACTCAGTCGCAGGCCCAAAGAATTTCATAACCAGTTACAGGGGTCGGACTTATATCACATTACTTCCAACAGCTGAAATCATGGAGGAGGGACAGTGTGGGGAGTGTGGGGCTGTGGAGCCACTAAACAGCTGAAGGGACACTGCAGCCTACGCTAAGACGGTCTCACTATCACACACTGAAAAACCCAGGCCCACGTGCTGTCCAATCCCCTCACTACTACAAGGCATAGTTTCAAATACTGCCTATTGGCTCCTGTAAAAGAAGGAAAAGGAAGGTCAAACTGCATAAACTATTGGAATTGGATGGAGTAGCATAAACATTTTTTTTTTTGGCACTATGAGCTTATACAGTACATATTGTAAATAAACTGGTTTATTATTAAAATATGATGTATAATATTACAAGGCCTAAACTAACTGCTAAACTTCCAAAATCCCCCAGCAGAAATTAAACAATAAACAAGCTATTTCATTTTCATCTATGGTTTTGGTCAGACTTCCATTTTTGCCACTGAATCAATGATAGTATCAATACTGCATAGCATAGTTACTAACTGGCAAGTCAGTACATTTACTTAAGTACTGTACTGTAAATTTGAGGTACTTGTTCTCAATGTATACTTCTACTGCACTACATTTTTAAGGGAAATATTTGATACTCTACTGTAGATTCATATGTTATTGTGCATGTGTGTGTATTACTGGATATATTTAAAATATAAATGCAATTAAAAACATATATTTTGCCTAAAAGAAAACAAATTGAGATAAGGCATTTATCTTTTATATTACATTTCTATTTTAAAAGCTGATTACATCATGAGACAAACAAAATTTCTTACGTGCAATTTTAAATTGCATTATTTTTTTCACTCTGTCAAAAGGGTTCAATGAACACCTTAATTAAAAAAGAAAATTCAGAAAAATACTTGTACAGGGTTGATTACAATTTGTTGCAGGACCTTTTACTCATAATTGAGTGTTTTTATTGTGTGCTATCGCTACTTGTACTAAAGTAAATGATTTGAATACTTCTTCCACCACTGCCTGCAAGTGCTAACTTGCACATATTTAAATTGAAGCAGTGTACTTGTACATGTATTAAAGCCAGTGTATTAACAGCAGGTAAGGACAAGCATGAGCTCCATTGTACTGGACACATCAAGCCAAACATCAAGAATTTGCATGGGATGGAGATGCTTTCCATACTCTGCTACTGATGAATTAAATGTGGGTGTCAAATGCACAGTTGTCCTGGTTGACAGTGCTGAAAAGGTAGATCATATATTTGTGCTCAAGATACCTTGTCACTGAATACTAGCAGGTGAGATAATGTAAGCACAACACTCTGCTGTGTGGAAGCCTACTGGTATCAACTTTCGATCCTCGCTTCAGGACCACACATGGACTTGAAGTTGCACACATCAAGCAAGTACAATCTAGTAAGTGAGCAGGACGTTGACCAAAACAACATCTGTACACATCTCTTTTGCACATATTCCACCGAATTTGGCTGTTGGTGTTGCAACACTTCAAGAAGAGTGCGTTTGAATATCCATGGGTTGGGTCCTGTCCACCAAAAATATAAAAGCCACTAACCAAGCCTCTGCTTGGTGTTCCTAGATGAGTTAGGAGATAGTTTTGCACTCTTCTTCCTCATCAAAAACTGGTGCCTACATTACCTACAAAAACCTGACCGCCAAGGCTACAAAGGTCTGTTAACCTCACTTCTATCTAACTCCCCCCACCCTAGTAAAAGAGAGATGTTATAATGGTACAGTGAGCAGCAGCAGCAAAGGCTTCCCCCTCTTCTATCCCTTGTAATTAATAAATGTTTTAAGGCTGGACTGTTTTCAGAATTGTACATGCTGATAAATATAGACCTGTTGAGGTTAACCGTGTTTAAGAACCGTAAAACATCAGCTTATAATTTTGTTATGTTTTGCTTTTTGTTCTTAGATTCGTAGTATCTGTTCATACCAGCCTAATGACAATGCACTATAAGGTGGAACTTTCAGAGCCATGTTTTAACTAATTTATTCCTGTTACAAGTAACAATTGCTTTCTACTGTCAGCACACTTTCTAATAACGTGTGAACAACTTGTGAACAAATGCTGGAGATTTAGAGAAGGCGAGCTTTAAAATATTTGGAGACCAGAAGCGTTCTCTTCTCTTTAGATTTTTATTGCAAGGCCTCAAGGAAGCTCAGCAGTCTGCATGCATTGGCCACCTGAACTATCTTTAGCCCCTGCTGGCAAGTGAATGGAAGTGCCTGACTTATCTTCACTGCTGTCATCGAGGCAGACAGTATTTTTAGGGGACAGCAGCAGCTGCAAAAGCATTTAACGGTATTCCACGAACAATGACACTTGGGTTGTCTAAGGCCTGAACGACACAGAGATTGGGGGACCACTCTGAAGTTGTTAAACGGGAAGCTGGTGTGGACACTGAAGATCTGTTTTCTGTTCCTCCTATGGGGAAAAAAAAGGTCTTTAGAGATGTACTGGAGTAGAACTTGGGACCTTTGATGAAGAGCATGTGTCTGAATCTGAAGTCAACTTGGGACATTACTCAGCCTTCAGGAGACGGTTGGCATTGCTTCTTACCTCAAAGAGAGATTGCAAGTGCGGAATGTATGTTGACGGTCGTTCCCGGCGACTGAAGCGAGGTAGGTCATGTGAGGGGGTACACAGCACAGCTTCACAAGGGGCAGAGGTCATTCCAATTAAATCAGACAAGTAAACACAGGGGTTAATCTCCTCTCTTTAAACCTCCGGAGGGAATATTGAAGACTTTCAACGCAATGTCCAAACTGCATTAATCAAACATCTTGCAATGTGAAACAGTTTTGCAACCTATACAATTCACGTAAACACCCATTTATATCAAATAATATATTCAAGGGTTATACAAAATTTACAAAATAGATTTCCATCAACATGCAGTTCAATTATAAGTAAAAAAAATATGAATTGTAAAGCAATGAAAACTGTTGCGTTAAACTTTGTCTTTTACATCAATATTTAAATGCAATTCAATTTAGCCTACAATGTTTAAGGTAAGCTGGAAAAACTATAATCAAATGGATGCTGTATTTCTGTTTTAGTCAGCATGAGTCTCACATAAAGATTGACAATACATTAAAAGTAGGAAAAGCATACAAGACAGTATTGTTCAGTTATCCAGTATTTGACCAGGGTTTGTGTTTTGTGTTTGAATAACATGTCATTGTGAATATGATCATTAATATAGTATTACCTGTTTCAGTAAAAACTCTCCTTCAAAAGAAACCCTATGTAATATTATGATGGACAAAACGGTGGCTTTAAAAAACACTATCCTGAGATTGCCTTCCTTGAGACGTGAGACATGCATCAAATAGGACTAAGTTACAGCACTATTTGGGAGCTGTCCCAAAACACATAAACTCAGTTTACATATATTACATACATTCATATACATACATATATTCTTTCAAGTTCAAAGGGTCTAAAACGAAAATTTTAGGTAAAGAATGAGATTGCACAAATTGTAAAAAGGGAGGAGAGAAAGAATGAAATTTTTTTAGTATAAACAAAATTTCTAGGATTGCCTAACTGAGATTTATTCATGAATATGAGTACAGACAGAGCTGCCAAAAAAAGCGTGTGACGGCAGCTCTGTTAGGGTGGTCTTTCTTTGAATGTCACTGTTAAAATTATTTTTATTTTAACAGTGACATATGCTCAGCGTATTTTGATTGCAGACTGTGATTTTGGCCTGTGTTTGTGTGAGCACACCGGTTTCAGAGCCTTCTTTGTGATACCTGACACACACTCCCTCGCAGGTCTTTATTTAGGCCGTACTATATTAAGCACTTTCCCATTGAAATACAGCACCAGCTGTACTGGCTATGTGTTGTGGCTGCTGTTGCAATAGGACTAGGCTGTCCCCCCTCTCACTGCTAGCCTGTGTTTTTCTCTCATGCAGACAGATCTAATTCAATTAGCCCTAATAATCATACCATCCGTTTGCGCTGAAACACATGCACGGAGGCTGCGTGCTTGAATGACAGAAGTTATATTTTCAATTTCAAAGTATGAGGGTTAATTTCCTTATAACATGAAGGCTAAAAATATAATGTTATGACATGTACAGTTATTATATACAATGTTGAATGATCTGGCAAATGACCCATTTTTTTAATTTATTTCAATCTCACAAGCGGTTTGGTAAAGTAATCCATCTGTTTTTTTCTCTTTTAGAAATTTGCAGTGCAGAAGTTGGACTTGGTCTTCCCTCAGTGAATAACTGCCACTTATAACTATCCTGGACTGCTTAAGGTGAAGTGAGGCTCACAGCAAAGCAGAAATGGATGTGTTTGGTGGTGCACCACGTTTCTTGGCCTATCCGAGACCCGTGGTGGTACAAAGTGGAACTGATGCAGTCCTGAAGTGTCAAATTGGTGGTGATCCAAGGCCTGCAGTTATCTGGGAGCGAAACAATGAAAAGATTGACCCACAGGGACGATACAGGGTCTTCGAGGATGGAAATGTTTACAATCTTATCATTTCAGCTGTGACCACCGAGGATAGTGGCCAGTACATATGCAAAGCAAAGAATAGCATTGGGGAAACATATGCAGCGGCCACACTAAAGGTGGAAGGCGAAGCACAAGAGATGGAGTTCCGAGAGGAAAATAAGCCACGATTCCTCATCAAGCCCCTCTCCACTCGCGCCGGTCGTGGGGATGATGCTGTCTTCTCTTGTAAGCTCTGGGGAAACCCACGACCAGAGGTTGTCTGGGAAAAGGATGGCAGGAAACTCAATGAAATATTTGAAAGTACACATTTCACTGTGGGCTTCCAGGACGGTGGATGGTTCCAGCTCAAGATCTTTAAGACTCGTGCTCCAGATGGTGGTGTATATACATGCAAAGCCAGGAATGAGTTTGGGGAAGCGTTGGCAGGAGCTGTGTTGCTGGTTGATGCAGGCCCAGGACATGAGGAAGAGGGAAATCGTAATGGCTACACGAATGGCCACTGGAAAGCCCATCAGGGAAAACAGAGGAGCAGTAGGCAAGTGTCATATCGGCTCAAAGACGACACCATGACCAAGTCAACTAAAGTGAAAATGTTTGCAGTGACAGAGGGTAAACATGCCAAATTCCGCTGCTTTGTGACTGGGAAACCCAAACCAGAAATCATTTGGAGGAAAGATGGCAGGCTGATACTGTCCGGAAGGCGTTATTTGTTATACGAGGACAGAGAAGGATACTTCACACTTAAAGTTCTGTACTGTAAGCAGAAGGATAATGGAGTTTATGTTTGTGCTGCATCAAATACTGCCGGGCAAACCCTCAGTGCTGTACACCTCTCCGTAAAGGGTAAGTTGAGATAATTTTGTAAAATTTTGTATATATAGAATTGTAGGTACACTTTAAAAAGTGAAGTCAGACAGTGAAGTGCAGACTGTGATGCTTTTTGCAGTGAGTAAAGGAGTGAGTGAGGGTGTGGTGGGCTCTTGGATCAGATTTCTGTCCATTTGACATGATGATGTCAATGAGATATCTCCAAAGAGGTGCTCTGAGATCATTTATTGGGGACAGGGCCAGACAGGGAAGGCAAAATTAAACTTTAAAATGTTTTATGGCAGTACAATGAACGGTGATATTGTGTCGAAGATGGTGAAATAATATGATTTGATATACAGTAATCTTACAAACATGTTATCATTAAGGAGATATTTTGACTGTTTTTTTTTTTTATTACGTATTGTTAACAATCGTCCCTATCTTCCAAAAACCTAATTTGACATTCAAAGTATATACCTGAGAACTATAAAAGAATATTATCCCAATATTCAATATAGAAGATAATATAGAAGCAAATAACAGCACAAATTGTACTAAAGCACACTGATGCTTATGGTATGACACATGTTGCTGCTCACAAAATACTTAAAGGTCAGATATTACGCTTTTCCATGTTTTCTGTCATATCTACAATGTTACAATGTTGAATTTTCATATTAAACGTGGTCAAAACATTCAAATAATGAGGTAAACGTATTTTAGACAAATCCCTGTGAGCTAAAACATTCAGATTTCCAACTGTTCTGAACGCTCCGGTTTCAACAGTTTTTAAACTCTTGACTAAGTGTTAAGCAACTCTAAACCGGCCTGCTATGATTGGTCATCTGCTCCAGGTTAGGCAGGACTGCTGCAGGTTCTTTTTTCTAAGCCACTGCGTTGTTAACATTGTCCAATGTAACTACATGTTAACGGCAGTAAACAATGTCACCTTGGCTGCCAGTGTCGTTAAATTCTCCCCAATTCGGGTCACATTACTCCTGAAACATTTTCTGTTAGTAGTATTTGGTTTAAAAACCTTTATTTAGAAATTGTTAGCATAGCTGTAATCTCGGCCAATGCTGGTCATTTCTCCCCAAATTCCTGTCACTTTACTGCTGGGACATGTCTGGTTGTGTAATATTTGGTGATTTTTCACGGTACAAAGTCCTGCTATATACTCTGTTGCAGTAGCTACAGCTTCAACTAGCAATGGGCAGTATGAGAAAAATAAAGTTTTTTTCTTTTCTTTTTTTTTTACATTAAAGCATGTAAACATGTTCTAGTACAAACAAAAAAATGCAAGTATAATCCTGAAAATTCTATATAACAGTTGCCCTTTAAGGAACTCATTGACGTAAACATCAGGTATATGGCTTTGTATCATCATTCAGTTGAATTCATAAAAGGGCTGGTCAGCAGGCCAGTGAGCTGCAAATATAGTCTAATGATTCAACACCAGCTGCATTAAAAGCAATTCAATCCTGGTCTACTGGAGGATTAATGCAATTAAATAATGATCTGAAATTTAACCCGAGAGATATCTAAACAGGAAAAGTTCATCAGCTTGAGGTGGATTCCAACAGCAGTACGATGTCTGCAAAGTCACTCAGCTTGTGAAAGGTCTTCGGGGGGTGTCCATGTGATCGAAGTCTTTGGGGATCAGATTTCTCACATGGCTCAGAGAAGTCCAAACTCATGGCACCAACAGACAGTATAGCACTGTGTCAGTCAGAGATTAAGACAGTAGCATTGGATTAATGGTCAGTGGGTAGATTTAAAGGTGATTTAAATGGAATAGTGAATGTATTTCATTAGTTGTCTGTGTTTAATTGGACTTAAAACATTGGTAAGTTAAGAAAATTAAGAGCTTTGCACACAGACTACTAAATACAGCCCACGTTCTTTTGTTTACAACTGTCTGGTACTGTCTGATGGTGTCAGTTACAAACAGTTTATTTCCTATCTAACACCAGTGTGTTAATGACCCTTCCATTCCTTAACTAAATGAGCCACTTGTCTCATGATTTTGCACATCTTGTTTGCTACACTGGAATTTACTGCCAAATATATTTCAATTTACACTGTTTACTACAAGGACTTAGATGAGGTGCTTTGTGAGTTTTTTGCAGGGTCGACTTGCCTGAAGAATGCATATTGATTAAGTAACACTAGTAATTTTTTTGATAGAAATTAAAAGGAAAATCATAGGAGATGTCGCATTGGTTTAATCAAACTGGTGTGTTTCCTCCTCTTTGGTGCCAGAGCCGCCTGTGCAGTTCAAGCAGCCTCTCATTGATCTAGAAGTATGGGAACGAGATTTGGCTGTTCTCGAGTGTGAAGTTCCAGAGGACTCTGTTGCCATCACATGGTATCTGGAGGATAGACGACTGCAGCCAGGGGCCAAATATGGAATGGAGGAGTGGGGAACAAAACGGCGACTAACTATCCGTGACATTGGAGTTGACGATGATGGGATTTACCTCTGCGAGATGCCCGATGGGGGCAGAAGCATTGCAGAGGTAGCTGTGAAAGGTAAAACAGGATAAAATTATCAAAGTGCAACAATTCCTTTTAAACCCCTAGGTCATCCTCAGACTCACTGCAGGGGGGCCGCCAAATTATAGTTTAATACTTTTTTGAAAGTTAATTAAAATATGTCTGAAAATATACATTAACATGAATCCAACATATCGTAAAAACAACAACCTCAACACATTGATGATACGCTTACTGGCCTATAGGTAAGGTAGCCACTATGGTGGCATCCACATATACAGTTAAGCTTATTCACTGTGCCTTCCACATGTATATTTGACATTAAAACATGATATATGAATATGTAAATTATTATTAATTGAATAGTTTAGGGCCTAAAAATATGTTGAAGACCTCTGCTCTAAATCATACGACATTATAGCTTGTTTATTCCACACCCCTAATGGTAGCAGGAAATACAACCCACAGGAGCGTTTTCAGTCTTCATCTAAACCAGAGAATTGACGTTGCAGTTTTAAACACGGCATTAACGTTGTGAAACGTTGGTTACATTTAGGCAACAAGACTACTTGATTAAGTTTTAAAAAAGAGCATAGTTTGGGTTAAAATCAGTACATCTGTTACATTACTTCACTTCCGGTTACAGGTGACCCAAAACGTGACGCAAACGCCTGATCTAGCTGCACCGCTGGTTAATAGAGTGACTATACTTTAAAACCTGAAAGTGGGTGGACAAAAATTCTCATTGTCCGCCCTATTCCGGACCCAGTGTCTGGAACTACAACACATTGGACAGATAAGAATATCGCTGGTTACATCTAAAAGGCAATTCCATTTAAGGTCATTTTATTGCATTAGCCTAACCAAACCTTAGCATACCACAGCAATGTCAGATCAGAAAAGTGTTTTATTTTTACAACGCTGATTTGTAAAGATTTTAGAAGGCATTGACAAATTATGCTGTCCTAATGAGTGTTAGATCAGACACTACTTGTGTTATATATGTGTTGTTCTGGCAGGCAATTACAAATGATATATCACTTTTTTTTTTGTTTGTAGGGTTCTTGTTTTCCTTTAGATAATCAAAATCCTTGTCCTTTTAATGTGCTAAGGAGTGCTTTTCTTGCAGGGACAATTTTGCGGAAGCTTCCAAGAAAAGTGGATGTATTGGAAGGTGAAAACGCTGCCTTTTGTGTTGAAGTGGAAAAAGAAGAAATGGACATACATTGGTATAAAGATGCAATAGAGCTGCGTGAAACACATCAGACCATCCTTAAGTCTTTCGGTCGGACTCACATCCTGGTCTTCGTTAATACAATGCCCCAAGACTCTGGCCTTGTGACTTTTCTTGTAGGCAGATCCAAGACTTCCTCTATGCTAAGAGTGAAAGGTAGGTTCCCTCAACTGTAGATTGTAGTATTCCAAATACAATATTTGCACAAAAAGTTAGAGTTAGAATTGATCAACTGATCAGTTATTCCAGTCCAAAGAGAAATTGATGCATAATAGGTTTCTCCTGTTTCAGCGGCCAGACATTGTCCTCCCAGTTGTCCAGTGGGTGTGCAGATTAACACAGAGCGTGCTAATGCAGCTCTTCTCTCATGGGTTCCTGCTCAGGACACACGGAAGAACCCTCCATCTGGATATGTGCTTGAGCGACAGGAAGTGGGCACTGGCTCCCAGGAGTGGCTACAGTGCCTGACCACTGACTCTGCAACCTCTGTGGAGATCCTTGGTGACAGCGTACCATGTGAAGCCGATTATCGATTTCGCATCTGCAGTGTAAACAAATATGGAAAGAGCAACAATGTTGAGTTCCCTAGAGCTGTTCACTTAGGTAGGTGCTAAATAAATTATGCCATGTTTTTTGTTATTGATTAATTAAATCACAACATTGTTAAGGATATTGCTTGCTAAATCATGTACAAATTCTCTTTTCCAGTTCCAGTTGCCAGAATTCAAGCTCCCTTACAGGATGCCTTGGTACCCGAGGGGCAAGATGCCCAGTTCTCTATTGAGCTTTCTGCTTCAGTTATCGGTACGTGGTTCTTAAATGGTACTCAGCTTCAGGAAGATGAACATTATTCCATGCGTCGGTCACGAACACACCAATCTCTTCGCATTCGAGGAGTACGTGATACAGACAATGGAGCCGAGATCACATTTATTGCCTATGGGATCCGGGATTCTGCAGCACTGTACATTCAAGGTATGTATGGGTTACTGTCATAATTTGCTTGAATATATGTCTTGGTAGGCCTAAGATGTATTGTTTCTTTATTTGTTTTAACTGGAATTTGAAAATGTGCAAACATTGTTGGCACCAACAATGCAAGAGAACGCTAATGTACTGTATCCTTCAGTTCATTATCCTAAAAGACAAGACTTCATTATGTAAAACATTATTGTTTTTCTAAATGTTGCAGCTCCTCTTGTCAAGTTTTCACCAATGTCAGAAATGGATCGAAACAAATTTGTAGAAATTGGAAACCCCATAGTGCTCTACTGTGAGCTGTCAGACCCTGCAGCTCCAGTGCACTGGTACAAGAATGGGGTGGAATTACAGACAATGGAGGGTCTGCATATCCAATCAGAAGGCACCATGAGAAGAATTGTCATACAATCAGCAGAGTTCTCACATTCGGGAGTGTATTGCTGTGATGCCATTGATGATGTCATCAGGTTCAATGTGGAAGTAGAGGGTGAGTGGAGTGAGTTTCTGACAATGCTGGTGTCTTTTACTAACCATCTTTATTGTCAATTATTACCCCCTTATTCTTTTCTTATTTCAAAATGCATTTAGTCTTCTCTTAAAGTCTGACTTATCAAAACATAAAATTCACATTTTAACGATCCATTAAAATATCTAAATATCTATAGCCCCACCTGTGAGGTTTTCAGCAATTCCAGATGCGGAGAGGAACAAAACCATCGAAACCGGCTACCCCATTGTTTTATGCTGTGAGCTCTCAGATCCTTCCGCCCAGGTGCACTGGTACAAAGATGGGTCAAAGCTCAATCCTCAAACTGAAGTAGAAATTCTAACTGATGGCTTGGCGAGAAAATTGATTGTCCATTCAGCAGAATTTTTCCACGCTGGGTTATACTGCTGCAAGACAAAGGGTGACACCATCACGTTCAGTGTGGACATCAAAGGTGATTTGTTTTACCTTACGCGATTAACAAGCTCCTCCTCAGCAAAGCAACTAACTCTGATGACACTTTTGAATGTTGTCCGTTGCCTTTGCTCTTAGCACTCATAAGAAGTGCAGCTAAACTGTCACCTTTTCTTTGACTGCAATACAGCATGTTAGCAATTTAAAGTATTTTGTTAAATAGATTATGATGAATAATCTTAAGGGCTGACATGAGGTTGATTTAAGGTTGACATAAGATCTAAACATATCTATAGCTCCACCTGTGAAGTTCTCAGCAATGCCTGAAGAAATGAGGACCAAGTCGATCGAAGCAGGCAGCACTATTGTACTCCAGTGTGTGGTGTCGGATCCTGAGGCCCAGGTTTGCTGGTACAAGGATGAAATGCAGCTCATTTCAAACTCTGGATTAGAAATCAACTCAGAGGGCAACATAAGGACGTTAGTTGTTCAGTCTGCAGAGCTGTGCCACTCTGGTGTGTACAGATGCACTACACAGGATGATACCATGGAGTTTCAAGTGGAGATCAAAGGTGACTTTACACTTTTTATCTTGTGCGTTAATTTTGTAACCACCAACTCCTTCTAGATGCCACTAATAATCCCTGCTTGTACTGTATGGTTTGAAGGACTGTTTCGTGCACATAACCTTAAAGAACTGTTAATACACTAGATAATAATTAGTTTTAATCATTTGTTTTGCGACTGCTGTGACCTAAATTGAAAGTCCCCAAAGCCCTTTTCATGTGCTGCTCAGCATTTACATTTTTGCAAGGTGTCCATTTCCACAGTCTTGATTTTATTTAGCTGTCCTGAATTTCCAATGCTAGCTATACCCGTGACGTACTCTACTATCTTTGACGTTGAGAGAACCAAGTCACTTGAAGCGGGCAAACTTTTGGAGCTGAAATGTGAGGTTGCAGACTCCACTGTGCCTGTTTGCTGGTATAAAGATGCTGTAAAGCTTTGCCCGCAGAATGATTGGGATATACAGAGTAATGGCACGTTGAAGAGACTCATTATCCCATCTGCTGAGGTCTTGCCCTCAGGGCTATACAGCTGTGAAACCTCTGATGACACTATTCACTTCACTGTGGATACTGAAGGTGATTTTTTTTTAATTTGTTGAATCTTAGAGCAAATCCTAGAGCTTTCTGGTAACTAAATGCAACTAACACTTTCAATATGCGTATCTGTCTGTCTGTCTGTGTTCAAGTGGTGTTTTGTGTGAAGATTTAACAGTTTCTTAAATCGTGGTAAAAATTAATCTCTACGGAATCCATGTAATGAATCTATGTAATCCTTGAAAATGTGTTTTTCTTATTGAATTTGGTCTGCGATAGAACAGATTGGTTTCCCGTTTGGGAAAGCTGAAACTATAACCCCTTTCTTAATCAAACGTGTAAATATGCACTGTTAAGTCTGCAATTATAATATGAATCATCATCTTTAGCTCCGATGCTGCCGTTATCACCCTCACCAGAGGTTGTGGAGACGCAGTCACTTGAAGCAACCTGCCCAACTGAACCAACATGTGAAACCTCAGACCCTGCTTTCCAGGTGTCATGGCAGAGGGATAAAGAACATGATTCTAACAAAGATCCTGATTTTGAAATGGGAGGCATCAAGAAGACTCTTGTAATTGAACCAACTCATCCTTCAAATTCTGGAGCATACTATTGTGCAACAGCAGATGATGTTGCCCAATTAATAGTAAACAATCAAGGTGATTTTCTCGATCTAGTTATGACTAACTCTTTGTGTAGCTTTTGGTCTGTCTTCTTATTTGTTGTTACAATGCAGAGCTAATATCTGTGACAGTTTTGACAATATCTCTTTGAAGTCACTTGTCCTAACATCAAGGATAATGTACACTAAAATTATCCCCCCAATGATTGTCTGTAGTGCCAGCTCCGACATATCTGCTTGGTCCTGGTGTCGCGAAGACTGAGTCTGCGGAAGCGGACTGCCAAATTGTTCAGCAATTTGAGATTTCAGATCCAATTGCCAAAGCCTGTTGGTACAAAGATGGAACCCAGATCTACCCAAAAAGGGAAGCTGACTGTAAATCACAGAGCAGCAGCCAAACCATGCCCCTCCAGTTACATGACTTGTCTGATGATGGGAGGTTTGGCTGTCAAACATCTGGTGATGCACAGTTAAATGTGGACATGAAAGGTGGTGCTCCACATTGTACCTGCACAATTAAGAACCAAGTATTTAGTGACATACATGAAGCTATCACCCAGCTCATTGTTTTCTCTTTGGCTTTGTCCAAACAGCAGAGCAGTGTCACTGTGGTGACGAGATTGGTGAGATAGCTGATGCATCTGCCCAATACACTGTGGATGTCAAAGGTGATTTGATATATTTCAACATCAGTCATCCATCTTAACCCAGCACATACTTGCCACTAACAATAGTGGTGTATTTTCTGTTAAATCCATCATCTGAGTCATCTGCATCTTTTTTTTCCCTTTAGACAATTGCTTTTTGTCATATTGAATCCTGGTCTCATGTCATTTCCTGCAGTGATTGGCTCTTAATCAAACATGTGGGTGTTCAGTACCTGAGTAGCTGCTCCTCATACTAACATATATGTTGTTTGTCAATTCATTTTTCATTTTAACAGCCATCTTTGCTTGTAACAAGCAGCTTACCACTCTTTAAATCCATCTTATGTCTTATTCATCACCAGACCCTTTCATTCACATTGCTGCCCTGAACCTTTCACCGTTGCAATGACAAGGAACTCTTATTAAAGAGAAGAAAATTTATATGCTTTTTAGGTTTTTAAGTTTAAATACTGGTGGTATAACAGTATTAGGAATCAGTTGAAGGGGGAAATATAGGAGCTCAATCTCAGACCAAACCTGGTCGATCTTCTTGTTTGTCTTTGCAATGAATTATCCCATAACTCCATGCTAACCCACACTGATGCAAAATTCTGTTATAAGAAGAAGTATTGAGACCAACAACCACCTAAAACCTTTCTTTGTGTACATCACAATGCTTATAGCTACATCGCCAAGGCTCTCTTCTGAACAAGAAAAGAAGTCCACTGAAGAGGCTTTTCCTGTTGAAGTTGACTGCATGTCCTCAAAATGCAATTCTGGCACCTTCTGTGGCGAGAGAGGAGATGCACAGACATACGAAGAACATTCAATTCATATGCCAACTTCCCAGTCAACATATGAATATATGACTGAATGGATTACACCTAAACAGCTAAAGGAGCTCTCTGACAATCAACAAACAACAAATGCCCAATCTCCTGTCTACTGTAACTCTGTAAAGCCATCAATGACGCAATCTGACATACACCATCACACTAATAGGCTCACAGAATCACATGGTGAGGAATTCATTTACTATATACAGCATGCAAAAGCCCCATCTGAAGAGCTTGATAATTCCCTGCAGACAGCTGTCCAGACAGATGAGATCTGTAATGTTCAACAAACTGCAGCTGTTGAATCAGAGGAAGCCACTCTCAAGACTCTAAATGTCCAATCAGATGAGCTACATAGCTCAAAACAGATGCAGACTGTCCAGTCAGAGCTAGATAACCCCTTACAGACTTCAACTGCCCAGTCAGAACACCTTACTAACCACTTACAGATTTCAACAGTCAAATCAGACAAGTTCTGTAACTCCTTAAAAATGGCAACTCTGCAGTCAGAGGCGCCCTTTAAATCCTCAAACACTGTCCAACCAGAGGAGTCCTTTAAATCCTCACACACTGCAACTGTCCAACCAGAAGAGTCCTTTAAATCCTCACACACTGCAACAGTCCAACCAGAGGAGCCCTTTAAATATTCACCCACTGCAACTGTCCAACCAGAAGAGTCCTTTAAATCGTCACACACTGAAACTGTCCGACCAGAGGAGCCCTTACAATCCACACATACTGGAACTCTCCAATTAGAGGAGCCTTTTAAAACCTTACAAACTGCAATTGTCAAATCAGAGGAGCTCTGTAGCTCCATACAGCTGCCGGCTGCCTTCTCAGAGAAGCTTTTTGATTGCTTACAAACTGAAACTGTCCATTCAGAGGGACCCTATAACTCCTTATGGACTGCAACTGATCAATCAGAGGAGTTAAACAGACCTCTACAGATGTCAACTGTCCAACTGTCCACTGCATCTCCTCAATCATTGGACTTATATAACTCTAAAGAGGCAGAAACGGTCCAACCAAGAAAGCATTACAACTTGCGAAAGCATGTCAGATTGGATGACCACACAGGCCAAGCAGTACCTAACCACGCGAAGGTCCTGTATCAGTCCACAACAGTCCCAGCAGAGTGGCATCAGACCATGAAGGCATCAGAAGACCAAGTAGACCACATAATTAACTCTGGGCAGAGATCATCTACCCAGTTTGCATTGCCTCAATATGTCAAGCAGACATCTACTGTCCAATCAGAAGAGATCTATCTATCAAAGACATATGACAGTCACTGGAGTGACAGTGTCACTGCAAATAAGGTGGCTGTTGAAGGTGATTTAAATGGTTAGCATTATCAAACAAAAATGGACGGGCACAATGATGCCATTGTGTAAAATGAAGAGATTGCTTTTGCGATCCTTGACACTTTGACAATTTCTACATTTACTTACATGATTTTGTTCATACTAAAACTACTTTAGTGGTCAATGTAAAACTTTGAGCTTGGGTGGTCTGTGAAGAATATTAAAGATAGGGAAAAGAGTAAATAAATTAGCTTCAAATCCTAACTTGAATGCCTAGTTATCTCAAGTCTAACTAAATATACCTTGTTAGATTACTAATAGCATAAATACATATATTTTATTATTACTTATTTTAACTCTTAAGATGTACTGGCATGACTAATCTTGATTTGAGATTTTGCTCTTCTGTTGTTTGAAAGCATCATTTTTGTTGTAGTCAGTAATAGTGATGCAATTTTCTCTTGATGTTACCTCAAACATCCCCAGCTCCACCCGTGACAATTACAACACGTTGGGAGGCTGAAAGGAACAAGTCTGTTGAAGTTGGTGAACCCATAGTGCTGCGATGTGAGATATCAGATCCTAACGCTCAAGTTAATTGGTACAAGGATGGAATTAATCTACGTGAAGCAGCTGGGCAAGACATCCTTGCAGAGGGCTCCATAAGAACACTGGCTATCCAGTCAGCGATGCCGTCTCATGCAGGGATTTACAACTGCAAGACAACAGATGATGCAATGCAGTTTCATGTGGATGTTGAAGGTGAAAAAAATAATTTTCATCTATTCTGCAAATAGATTTTAGTCAGGATCAAGTGCATCCAAATGCTTTTGCTTCGCTTATAAAAAGCAAGTACTCTTTAATTACTTTTGGATGAATACAAATCAACCTCTTTCAAGACACCAGCAAAAATGAAGACACTGCCATGACATTTGTACAGATTAAGAGCTCTTAGCTACATGCTGCTTATTTGTGCAGTTTGCACACTAACGTCACAATGTACTGTATAAGTGTTGTGACTTAATAACATTAATAATTAGCTATAAATGGCCACTTGGGATTATGTAAAAGATGGCAGGATCTCTGTGCTCTAGCTCCATTCTATCTCTAAATCAAAATACCCTTAGATACAGTACGTTCCTAGCTTAAGGTGGGTAGCTACCTACCCACCTACTAAAGTAAAGATGTTGTAATTAAGCTAATCACTTAGCCATGGTAAAACCTTACCTGACATTGTGTGGCACAGCCGTTCTGCTTCTTCTTTTTCATGTCTTGGAGTAGCTAGTTAGGTGGCTAGATGAGCTCATACTTGCACCACGTAAAGTTCTTACGTACAATTTTACTTTTATTAATAATGAACGATACGTAATGAACACCCATTTAGCTCCTGAGCACATATTTTAGTTTTTCAGAAAGACTGAAAAATATGTTCTTTGGCAGAGGCTAGCAGAACAGATTGTAGTTAATATAAGCGATGTGACCTTGATTGGCACTTGTCAGTAAAGCAAACATGCCCTGAAGATACAACAGCCCTCTCTTTAAGGCTCAATATCCTAATAACTATTTAGTTTTTTCTAAAATCCCTACCAGAACAGCAGAAGCAAACAGTTTTGGCGCATTTAGATGACCCTAACTTCTTGGGAGGTTCTCAGTCACATCAAAAGAAAAGTAGGACGGGTGGAGTCAAGCAGCCAGGGTTTCATTAGTCCCTTTCATGTGTTGCTCTACCAGGTTAGCCACTGGAGTGACTCCAACTTTGCAACGTCCTACTGGAAGTGACTAGAAACTCTCTGTGCTGAATAATCCTACAAGCACATAAGCAATGCCAAATGTGTTGATTTTTCTTAAATTTACTTTAGAAAAAAGGCTCAAGACTGGACATACAGGATAACCTTCAAATTTGGATGATGGGATAGATGAATTCATTAATTAAAATAACATTAATTTTGGCCTGATTCTTCATTTACCATTTTCCCATAAAAGCTGACTTCCATTCAGTTATTTTTTTAAGTTATATTATTTAAGTTTTACTTTAGGTTACCTGTACAAAATATGATTTAAAAGCTACACATTTTTCTGTAAGTACTGAATAAAAGTTGTTGGGCATAGATTTAAAAAAATTTAATGGTTGAATACCCTGCTGAAGCCTTTAGTTTCACAGTTTGTGCTTTGCTTCCTTTGGTTAACAACAGGATCTGTTTTATTGACCAATTCTATTTCACATTTAATCCTGTAGCTCCACTTCTGAAGTTTTCAGCTTTATCTGAGGGTGACCAGAAAAAGACGGTCATGACGGGCTTTCCCATTGCTCTACAATGTGAGCTGTCAGACCCCACTGGACAAGTCAGTTGGTACAAGGATGGAACAAAGCTCTTACCTCAAAATGGTGTAGACATCCAGTCAGAGGGAAATTTGAGGAGTCTAGTTGTCCCATCAGCCGAGCGGTCTCACACTGGCGTTTACCGTTGTGAGTCAAAGGATGATGACATCCAGTTTGCTGTGGAAGTAAAAGGTGATGCTCAGAAACTCTGTGGCGCTTTCACTGCCTTGCACGGCCAACTAACTGCAGGAGGTGATTAGGTCACGTTTGTCCAATCCCCCCAACAGAAAATGGTGAATTTTTCTGCTTCCCTAATTTGGTCAACTACTTTTCTAAAAATGTACAGAAAAAGATTTCCTCTGAAATAATTTAAGTTCAATTCGTTATGTTAAATTGTTATTGCATGATTTGTTATCATTCTAATCAAAATAATTTCCTATCACATCTAATCATGATGCCCAATTTTTATCTAAATGAAATTAGATAATTTAGGACATCCTCTCTCCATATCTTATTAAAACATGCAGCTTCACAATGCAGCTTCTTATTATGCATTTCATGTCTTGTTCTTTTTCGCTGAAGACACTAACTGAATACTTTACCATAAACAAACACTGTTACTTTCTTGTTTGTCTCTTACCTGTGATTTTGTCTGTGCTTTAAATGTCAGTGTACAATAACTGTAAAAATTACAGAACTTGGTTCTTGCTCTTTTAGCCCTTTGAATATTTTTTTGTTTTTCTCATTGTCCTTGTTAAGCAGGTTGTGTTTATGTTGTATGTTATGTTGTCCTGTCCTGACATTCTTTGTAATTGAACAGTTTGGATATTTAATTACTTCAAGACATGCATGATGGCATTTATGAAGTTTATTAAGACACTCTTTTTGCAATATCTGAAACCTATAGCACTACCTGTGAAGTTCTCAGAGCTTCAAGAGACTGACAGGACCAAGTCCGTCCAAGAAGGTTCTCCCATTGTCCTCAGCTGTGATCTTTCTCATGATCCTTCTGCCCATGTCGACTGGTATAAGGATGGGTTGAAACTCCTACCACAAAACAATATGGAAATACAGTCAGATGGTCTAACAAGGACACTGCTCATTCACTCAGCTGAAAACATACATGGTGGCACCTATGAATGTTCAACATCAGACGACACCATTGCATTTAAAGTGGACGTAGAAGGTGATTTATTTTCATCCTTACTATCTTCTTATGATACCTACTATGTGCGTCTCATTCTATGATGTGAGTGCTAAACAATTTGCTTTATTTTGAATGTTCATGAGAACATGGTACAGTATGAGTGGCTGGACAGTGTGTTTTGTCCACTGTTGGTGAATCCATCTCTTATCCAAAACCCTTGTTATTCCCTTCTCTTAGGCCGATCGCCACAGATCATGCCAATCCCACTGTCAGAAAAATACAAGATGATTGCAATTGGTTGTCCAATTATCCTCCAGTGTAAGGTCTCAGACCCTCTCGCCCAGGTTTCCTGGTTTAAAGAGGAGATGGAGCTTTTTTGCAAAACTGGCCTTGATATGAAAAGAGATGGCACCCTGAGAAAATTAATTATCCATTCTGCTAAGGTCTCCGATTCTGGCCTCTACAGCTGTAGCCTGGCTGATGATGTTGTGGCATTCCATGTGGACGTCGAAGGTGATTTTCTTTTCAAGATGAACATTTTAGCATTTCCTTAATTACCCCTAACTGTACACTTCTTTGCCCAATTGCATCTAAATGTATTTAGAGTTGTTGTAACACTGTCTGAAAACACAGAGCTTCATATGTTGTATATACTGTGCTCAAATAACCAAACTCTTTGATGAACATTACTTGTTAAATGATGTTCTGGCAGCTTAACAACAGTGTTCTGCAAATCTTATAATACCCTCCAGCCTCTCCTGTGAGGTTTTCAGCACTTCCAGAGGTCGCAAGAAACAAATTTGTGGAAGCAGGCTGCCCAATTAAGCTGCAGTGTGAAGTATCAGAGCCAACTGCCCAAGTCTATTGGCACAAGGATGGAGAGCAGCTATTTCCAAAGAGTGAATGTGAAATCCAAACAAAAGAAAAATTGAGAGCCTTGGTTATTCCATCAGCAGAAGTCAGACACTCTGGGTTGTACAGCTGTGAGGCCGCAGATGACCGTATAGAATTCAAGGTGGATGTTGCAGGTGATCTAAGTATTTTCAGCTTTGTCAGAATCACTAACTTCTTTCAGTGAATGTTTGGCTATTGGATCAACTTTTTTATTGTATTCTATAATGTTCTGAGATAAGGTGTGCTGATAATTTTGTACTTTAATGTTGGCGTAAATACACACCCTGATAGACAATGTAACGCTGTCACAGCTTACTTAAATTTGATGACGGATTAATATGTAAACGAATAGATATTTTTCAATATTGCTATTTTTTTAAGAAGCAGTATTGATATGTAGGTCTAATGCCATTCTTGCTTTAACAAGCAAATACTTAAAGGCCCATTCAGACTGGACTTTGTTAAGAGCATGGTGGTACAACTGCATCTTAAAACTGCCCAATCAAAATTTTCATTTTAACAGTTGATCAAATGTCTATGTGTAATGGGAAAGGGGATGCTTGTAGTAACAAACCACAGCGAGTGTTCACTGGACTGCAGTTTCCCGCAGCTCCACAGAGCATTTCATTGTTATTCAGCACATTGTTTTGGTTTTACAGCCAGCTACTTTACTGTTTGGTTCAGTCTCACTCTTCCTCATTAACCCGGTTTCAAGATGCAGCAGCAGTTTTATCTGATACACAGGCTGTGTGCTTCCTGCCTAGCATGGGGGACTGACAAAGTTGGCAACTAGCTGTTAAACATTTAGCAGCTAAAGAGCCAGATATTTTCATCAGGAGTTGATGGAGAACAAAACAGAGCTAAAAGGACAAAGGGCCACAAACAAAACTCCAGATGAATGATACGTTTTCTCTGTGTCTGCTAGGTGTGTAAATAGGCAGCTGATTTGCTAACATGTTTGCCACAATTTTTTATTTGAACTAAAAGAATTTATGCTGATTTAACTGCTCTGTTCATTGGTAATGATAGTGGCCCACATGATCGGGTCAAACTTTGCCACTTGTTGTAGGATGCAGAACAGACTATTATGCTTTCCACTGTGTGACTCTGGCGAGACTTATGAAGGATGAGTTGCAGATACTGCAGACCTCCTAGTCTAAAAGGCAATTGAGCTGTACATGTTCTGTAACAACAAAGATTTAATGAACAAATAGAAGAAAAAAAAAAGAGAGATTCATGTTCCATTTTGCTGTATCACTGATTGCATGCGAGTTCACTCACTGTTGATGTGAGTGATCTTACTGTTACATAGGATAGCTTAGCAAATCTGATTTCTATCTACTGTTCAATGGATTGAAATTCCTATAGCACCAGTTTGATTCTCAGCTGTTCCAGAGGCTGAGAGGAGCAAATCTGTTGACGCAGGCAGCCCGATCAATCTGCAGTGTGAGATCTCAGACCCTACAAGCCAGACCTGCTGGTGTGAGGATGGAATAAAACTCGTGCCAAAATCAGGAATAAACATCGATTCAGGGGGCAAAGAAAGGGCACTGGTTATGAAGTCGGCCACGTCTTCATGCTCTGTGGTATACAGTTGTAAAACTGATGATGATTCAGATTTCAACGATTTCTATGTGGAGGTGAAAGGTGATATGCTAAGCTTTTTCTCGGAAAGTTGTTGTCATTGTAGAGTCTGATACAACTTCATTACCTCTAATATCTAAGAAGGAAGCAAAACCTGTTCATCATTATATTCATCATAGCTGATTCCCTTCTAAATGTCCTAATTTCATTAAACGTTAGTTGCTTTTCATATACGTGCTTCACATTTAATAGCATGTATTTTAATGAGTCTGCTGGGTTTTCCAACACAACTATGGTAATTGCATTACATCAGTGCACTGCTTCAAAACTTGTTTTTCACTTTGCTTTAAAAGTGGATTAACACCCACTGATCATTATGATGTCTATGAAGAGTTGTTATCTAGATAGCAAGGCTTTAAATCAGCATGTCTATGCATGGGCATAAACAATTAATTCCATGTTCAAGCAACAACTCACTTCTTTTGTGTACCGTTTTCTGCAGCGCCACCGGTAACATTTGTTGATATCCCAGAGGAGGACCTTTTCAAGAGTGTCGTGGAAAAAGAAGAGTTTGTCCTGTCATGTGAAGTATCGAGGGCTGATGGTGTTGTCCAGTGGTACAAAGATGGAACTGAAATGCAAGCATGCAACAATATCACAATACAAGCAGAGGGCACCACAAGGAATCTGACAGTACATTCAGCCCAACTCTCCGACACAGGCACATACACATGCCGTGCAGGAGACAACGTTCTAATGTACAAGGTTAACATACGAGGTAATAAAATAGCTTATAAAAACTGCACACAAAAAGAAATCACTTATGTTGACTTACGTGGACAATGTTTCAATTTCATGTATTCTTCTTTCTAAGAACCCCCGGTGGTGATAATCTACCCCAAGGAGGATGTCCACCTTGACCGTCATGTCCCAGAGGAAATTATTCTGAGCTGCGAATTGTCTCGTCCAAATGGTGTCGTCAGCTGGTACAAAGATGGCCAAAAGCTGCAAGAGAGTGAAAAAATCAAGCTCAAGATTGAAGGCCCTTATCGACGACTGAAGATTATTTCTAGTGGAGTCGAAGATTCTGGAGAATATGTCTGCGATACAGCTGACGCTTCAATATTCTTTCACCTTAGTATTACAGGTAAAATCCCTGAGCCTACATACAGTATGTTTGAATGTATGTAAGTATCTCAGTATTGTATTAGCAAAAAGTAAAAGGAGTAGATTGTGGTATCAGTGTGCTTCAAACTAACAAGTTCGTCTATAGGGAAGCGCGTTAATACCCATTTTGATATGGCCGCAGTTGAGGGTTGGTTGGAAAGCCATCATAGAAAGGGTGTAAGAGTGACACGTATAAATTAAGTTTAAATCCTGCTGGTTTATTACCCCCACACACCTATCCAATCGCTATGTGATGGGGGCATGCTTGTTGAGTTATCAAGTTTAGAAAGAAAATAACAATTTTAACATTGGAAAGGTGGGGAGGAGGGTTCAGATGCTGTTCGATGACCTAAGAAGCACTTTGTTTGAAGCATACTAATGCCTTTGCCATTGCCAAAGTTAGGGGTTGACTGATTTCATCCAGGATCGAGATGCATCATAGACAGTCCTGCAGGCAATATATGCATCAACTTGACACCTCGAAAATAATGATTATCTTGTACCATTCATTAAACTAATGACTGATGGCTAAACTGGATGATAACGCCCCTTTCCAGAACCTCCGGTGCGGATTGTGTCCCCAAGTCAGTCCCAAATGGAACTGTGCCAGCAGACCTCTGAGAGGATGGTATTGAGCTGCGAGATTTCACGGCCCAACGCAGTGGTGCGCTGGTATCGAGACGGACTCGAAGTGGAGGAGAATGACAACCTTATCTTAGAGGTGGATGGTGTCTACAGAAGACTTATTATACCAGAAACTACCGTCAAAGATTCAGCTGAATATGTCTGTGATACTGCAGATGAGTCTGTGACATTCTTTGTAAACATAGCAGGTAAAGGACACTAAAGAAGGAACAAAAAGTAGGTCCTCTAAATATGTTGCTCTGTCAGCGTTTATCCATTTCTAACAACATTTTCTAATTGCACAGAGCCTCCTGTTCGCTTCATACGGCCAAGGAAGATGGCAGGAAGAGTGGACAAAGTGGTTGGGGAGACTCTGGTTCTAGACTGTGAGGTTTCAAGATCAAATGCCGAGGTCACCTGGAAGAAGCATGGGGAAGAAGTAGAAGACTCCAAAAATATCACCATCCTTGAGGATGGTGTCATGCGTCAATTAACCGTTCACTCGCTAACAATGGAAGATGCTGGGCAATATGTCTGCGATGCAAAGGATGACGTGATGGATTTCAATGTAAACGTGCAAGGTAGGTTATTGTACTTAAAACTATTACTTCAAAATGATATGGAGCCCCCAAAGTCCCGAAAGATGACAATCTTTACGAGTTCTTTATATTGTGTACTCAAGATCCAGACTATGAAAGACTAGAAAATCTATGCTAATTTAGACCAGATCATTGACTTCATCCAGATACTAAGATAATAACTCATGAGAAGTTAAAACAATCCTTCGGGGATTTCGGTGCATTTTACTCGGTGCTTGGAGGATTTTCTGTTCTCTCTAATAGAGATTTTATTCATTTTCAGAGTTGCCTGTAAAAATTCTTGGAAAAACCGATGCAAAGACAGAAAAGCAGTTCTTAGTATCAGATGACATCATTCTTGTGTGTGAACTATCAAGATCCAATGCCTCAGTCAGCTGGTACAAAGATAATCAGCTAATTGAGGACACTGAGCGATACTGTAGCGAGGAGCAAGGCGTTTTCCGATCACTGGTTGTCTTAAATGCTGGGCTCGAAGATTCGGCAGAGTACACCTGTGATGCAGTGGATGATAAGATGGTCTTCTATATCACTGTCAAAGGTAATCATTTTATTAAGCAATGCTAATGTTATCTGTATTTCCTTTACTCAGGACAATAATGATACGTCTTTTATGTTCAGAGCCTCAAGTACAAATCATTGGAAACTCAGGCCACCCAGAGCATCATATCCTGGTAGAAGGAGATGACCTTATTTTGGAGTGTGAGGTGTCTCGGTCAAACGCCACCGTTCAGTGGTTTTGCAATGGCGTGATACTGAAACCAGACACACGTATAAAAATTGACAGCTATGACGTGGTGAGGAAGCTTGTCATCTCTGGACTCCAGCCCTCCGACTCTGGAAAATACATTTGTGATGCCATCGATGACAAACTGACAACAATTGTTGAAGTCCAAGGTAAGATTTAATTAATTTAAATTACTTTGAAACATGTATAGATTGAATTTCTGTAGGTTCTGCTGGATTTTGGAAACCTATTGTTTCATGTTTAAACATGGAATTTACACGCAACCTTTTTGTAAATCTAATTTTTCTCAGAGCTGCCAGTCAAGTTTGAGAATAAAAAAGCAAAAAATAACGTCTCAGCCTATGAAAATGAGAGTGTTACGCTGTGTGCCATTGTGAGCCGAGAAAGAGCTAATGTTCGGTGGCTGAAAGATGGCCAACTATTGAACGGGGACAACATTCACATCTCCAGTGAGGGTAATACCCACAAGCTCACCATTAATCCCCTGCAGCTGTCAGATTCTGGGCAATATGTCTGTGACGTAAACACAGATGAGATGTATTTCAGTCTTTTAGTCAAAGGTAAGAATTTGGCACTCCTAAACTAAATGTGCCCAATATTTCCAAGTAAACACACTTGACTGCATTCCTTTATTCTACTCATCAGAAATGAAGGTGAAATTTATCCGACCACTGGAGAACGCTGTGTCTCTGAAGGGCAGTAGCCTTATATTACGATGTGAGATAAACAAGCCTAAAGGAGATGTCCAGTGGCTAAAAGATGGCCAAGAGATCTCTCCAAGCCGTCGGCACACAATAAGGGCACAAGGCCGCGAACGAAGCTTTACCATCCACCAACTAGTGGAAGAAGATGCTGGAGAATATGCCTGTGAATCCACAGATGACAGGACCTCAGCTACTGTCACTGTAGAAAGTAAGTTTAAATAATTCAACGTAAAGGCAGGTCAGAGAAAAATAACGTACTGAAAATAGTTTAAAATACTTTATATGTATATGTGCTAGCACAATGAATCTAATTCAGCTTACTGCTTTGCCTTCAGCTCCCCGTGTTGTTGAGTTCATAGCGGAGCTTCGTAACATCACGGTCTGTGAAGGAGAAGATGCAGTATTTAAGTGTGTGGTCTCACCAGAGGACAGTCGGTTGGTGTGGCGCTTAAATGGCAAGCAAGTAGCTCTAAATGAGCGCACTGTCACTTCAAGTAACGGACTATGCCACATGCTCTGCATCCACAACTGCATGGTTTCAGATAGCGGCAGAGTAACAGCTGACGCAGAGGGGTTGGTATCAGAGGCAGAACTCCACGTTCAAGGTGAGAGTTGTTCTCCCATTCATTAACACTAAATATACATTTGTGTTAATGTATCACAGAAGCTACATTTAACAACCATTTTACTGTTCAATAACCTCAGATCTGTCTGGTAGCTGTGACCATATTTTTGACTGAGTTATTGTCAGCAACACTGGAGTAATAAACATAAAGGTTCTGTAAGAGAGTGTAAATGCCTGTGTACCATTAATACCACATAAGCATATATATATATATATACATACACAAAATAATGACCCTTTCAGACAAGTTGAAATTGTTGCACAGGCGCCTTTGACGGCTAGTGCTTAGCAGCTTCTCCTGTTAGAATTCCTCTGGTAACTGAGAGACACAAGTGGCTCAGTGGTCTTGGTGTATGTGACGCTGCAGGGGGGTCCTTTAAGCTTTATAGTTGTGTGCTTGAACTTTTAATATAACCTTGCTGATATTTTTATGGTCTATATTATAATTTGCTTTGTCTAGAAATGGCTTTAGAGTATCGTAGAATTAACAAAGAAATTAAACATAAATCATTGACATGATAAATGCTGCTATCTAGTAATTCCTTAAATTCATTTTAGAGCAACAGGTGTTGTTTACCAAGAAGATGACACCAGTTGTAGCTGAAGAGTACAGTGAGGCAACTCTAGAGGTGGAGGTGAGTCTGGATTCGGGAGAGGTGCAGTGGATGAGGCAAGGGGTGCTGATCCACCCTGGAGCCAAGAATTCCCTGAAACACAAGGGCCGAAAACACAGTCTCACCATCTACAATCTGGCCATGTCTGACCGGGGAACCTACAGCTGTGAAACCCTCCATGACCGCACGCAAGCCCAGCTCACAGTGGAACGTGAGTGTGCACGTGTTCTCACTATGCCCTGTTGTTGTTTGTTTACCGCCGTTGCCGACGACCCAACCTCAAGCACACACCCGCCCCACCTTCTTGTAAAGGCAAAGCTTAATTAACTGAGTAAGAGTAATTTGAGTGACTGGGGACCAGGGCGGCTCTTGTACTGGTGCATGATGGCGACCAACAGGTGATAGCCTTACAGCACAAGCCGACTTTAGTATTAACACAGGATCAACCAAGCTCTGATGATTTCATTATCTATGTCAAAGGCAAATCAGATTACATTTTTAAGGGAAGTGCTTGATAGATAACAAGTTAAGATTCCACTGTTCAATGACTAGAATTCCTTTTTGCAAAGTTACATTTTATCTATGAACAAGCACCACTTACATTTCTTGAAAGTAGCAAGCTTGACACACCATAAAACATCTTGTAGTAATTAAGACGTACTTATGCTTGTTTTTCTTTGAGCACGCTTCTTATATTTCTTAGTCCTATGATCCACAGGCCAGTCAGTGAATTAAAAGCTGTTCTTTCAACACTATTGTGGGTGGGAAGGGGAAAGTCAGGACTTCAGGCTGCTGTTGGCACCTCCTATGAATTTGGATCTCCTCTCATTGCATCTAAATTTACACCCTGGCCTTCAAAACTGAGGTTGCTGTCATCAGGTCTCCAAAATAAACACTCCTTTTTTCCACAGGGAATGCTCGTCTGTTAGAATAAGTGAAAAATGTTGGCAGTTTCAAAGCTGGCTTTTGTGTAAAGCCCCATACTCAAATGACTAAACTATCGGCTTGTCAATATGTGCCAGCTTGTATTGTTTAACTGCAGACTGTACAGAACAGACTCCAAGCCTATTCTGTAACACACAATGGACACCATATCTGCTCAATGTTAAAAGTGGAATGAAAATACCGGTACCTATCTTTCAAACATAACCTTTGTTTAACTATTATTCAGGTTACATTATACTAAAAAAGTACCAACACAAACAACGGCCACAAAGCTAAATGTACTTGCACTTGTTAAGAGTACTGTGATGCCTTATACACAGCTCTGCAATTTTCTTTACAGCTCGAAAAATCACAATCAAGAAAGGGCTGACTGACATTAAAACCACAGAGAGAGAAACGGCATCTTTTGAGGTGGAGCTCTCCCATCCCGATGTCCAAGGCACCTGGATGAGAAACGCAATCCAGCTTAAGCCGACAAATCACTTCCGTATGAGTGCCAAAGGACAAGTCCACAGTCTCACTATCTCCAATCTATCAGTAGAAGACACTGGCACCTTTATGTTCTGTGTAGAGAATCTGAAGACGACTGCCAGGCTTGTTGTGAAGGGTAGGTCATTTAGGAAGAGGTTTTGCCAATGTTTCAACAAGCAGATACCAATGTTTGATTTCACTATAGTAGAAATATAACAGCATAATTCTATGTGGTCAAATTTAAAAACTAGTAAAAGTCATTTTGAGGAGATGTATTACAAGGCCGTAGTGTTGTCATTAGTCTAATTAACTAATATACAATATACTTTGCAACTTTTCAACAAGCAAACCATGTACACTACACTACTACCAAATCAACAAGTGACTGAAACATTTTGGTGTTACCTCACCTCAAGAGTGGTAGCTAAAGTGGTCCACTCAGAGTAGACCAGATGCCAACCAGTTGAGGCATGATAATAAAACAGAGTGACGGCTCTACTTCTGTTGGCTTTATCCAGGCTCACGTTACAAACACAAAGAAGCCTAGCATGACCCAGTGAAAAGTGGTAGCTCTGTTCACTCTTATCTGTCAGGTGCTAGTTTAACAGCATGCTGTAAAATAATCCCCTCAATGCCAAGTCACTATGTATGCATTATCCCTTTGAGCTACGGTGATGACAACGATGAAAATCTAATCGTGGTAAATTAAACCATATTGCTACTTTAATTTTGAGCAGCAACACATATAGGCTACTTGGTGCATTGTTTTAGAGAAATTTAAGAAAATCTTTTTGCTTGCCTAACTAAGCGTGCTTTTTCTCCAGAGCCTCCAGTGACCATTTTCAGAAAACTGGAAGACCAGAAATTCCCTGACGGTGCAGTAATCTCTATAGAGTGCGAGCTGTCAAGACACAACGTTGATGTGAAATGGATGAAGGCAAGTTGTTGGATTTCTTGTTTTTCAGCATACAATTATTTTTGCAAAACTTGAGAGCCAAAAAAAATTTATGATGAAGGGGGGGGGAATTATATCCAATGTGAAGCATCCCTGGGCAGAATGATGGTCTAATAGGCCTCTCAGACCAAATGCGGCAATGACACCGCTGCCCTCTGAAACCCATTATTTCCAATAAATAATAAATAATATTTCCTTTTTGCTGTATACTGCTGCAGCTCAAACTGTTTGGTGTGAAAGGCCTACAACTCTTCAACTGATGGTTCACAATAGCTTTATTGGTAATTCTGTTGCCCTCCCAATTTAAGCATGCTTCGCAACACATACTGTAGTTACTGCAATACTAGATGTAGGTTAGCAAACCAAGGAATGCCAATTGCTTGTTAACATGACTGAAATTACAGTACATTGAGCCAACATAGCATTCTTGCGAGCACATTCCTTCTCCAACTAAGCAAAACTACAAAAATAAATAATAATAAAGTCACTCATTATCAATTACAATAGGAAACTAAATATTGACAAACCTTGTGCCCTTATCAGCCAGGTGCTAAACAAAACAGAACTTTTTTTGCAAGACACACCTGACCGTGCATCTTGTTCTCTTACCGACATTACTTCTTCAAAATAAAAGCACCGGCCTTTATGAAGTAGCTAACGGACACAATCAACACAGCATCAGGAACATTGAACAAACATTAAAACAACAGCTTACATGATAGTAAGCCACTATCTGAAAAGCCAAAATTTGTGTGAACAAAGAATTTAAATATTATTGACAAATAATGAAAAAAGCCCATTTCACTCAATCGGACAATGCATCACATAGGCCGCAGTTTTAGTTGTTTGGAGATGCTTAGGCCTAATTGTACTTGTAATTAAATCATTTTTTTATTTTTAATCATTTTCAGAACGGGGTTGAGCTGAAGCCAAGCAAGGACTTGCGCATTTATGCAATGGGAAGGAAACGGTTTCTTCAGATCATGAAATGTCATGTCAGTGATTCTGGCATGTACACCTGCGATGTTGGAGATGCTACTACATCCTGCACTGTGGAGGTCTATGGTAAAGTCTGCTGTCTAGAAACTACAGAAAAGGGCCTCTAGTTTTACAGTGGTATAGTACTACAGTGGTAAGGGTTGCATGAAGATGTGTAATATTATTCAAGAGAACTGCACAAACAATTTAACGATATATGGTTGGGAAAGAGTACTAAAACACCAGAAGCCCAGACTACCAAAATGACTGCCATAGAGAGGTATTGGCTGAGTAAGCTCCACAAGCTGTGGGTTACATTTGTTTTACAACACTTTGCATCAGTTATTTGTCAAAAGAAATGTGGCTAACTCAGTTACAGGGCACTTTAAGAAATTCATACATGGATTAGCTATGGGTCAGTCATTTACTTGAAACAATGAGTCTCCTAATTCCCTCACCTACTTTATGGGTCATTCCTACTATGTAGAGCCATTTCAGCTTTGCCTACAGTCAACCTTCCCCTTTTAATATATTTTACAAAGTATTCATAAACAAGCATTATCTTGAAAAAAAGACTTGTTCTATTTTAAAAGGCACAATGTAATTTCTTTTAGAAAAAAAAAGGAATTTAAATGGAATTTGCCAATTCATTCCCTGCAAGTTCCTACAAAGACATTATTAATATTTGTTCATTTTATTTAAAAAAACACAGGTAACAGGGTGGAAAGAAGAGAAATGGGGTTTACAGGACATAACAGGGTGGACCTAACACCTGTGAACAAAAACATTGCATTAAAGAAAGGCAAAACAGTAACAGGGTGGGACATGTTATGCTAATGTTGGCTATTACTACTCATGTGATGAAAAACAAGCTAGAACTTGGTGACAACTGAGGAAGATTTTAAACATTTATTAACCATATTTCCAGGGTGGACATGTTATGCTTTACCGCATTAGTCAAGCATTTTAAAACACTGAAAAAAGTTTGAATAAAGAGTGATACTTTCTCTGCTTCTTGTAGAGGACTATCCAGCCAAAAATATATACTTCCTGTTTATTATTATATTATAAATAAGGCTATACAATAATGAAAAATGTAGATTTTTTTTTAATTTCTCTTACTTATATTTGTTTCTGATGTTGAGCAAACATGATTGGGGACATTGCAGTTTAGCCTACTTGTGCTAAAATTATAGTAATTATTTAATTTTTCATTTATCCTGGATACATATTGTGTTTTATAGTAGAGGTGGGTTAACCGTGTAAGACAAGCTTTTAGAAACAAGTATTAGCCCAGTTTTTCACAACATACAATATATTATATCATCGGAACTCAAATAGCACCCAATGCTAGGAATGACCCTTATAACTAATAGCACACATAAGCTGTTCTACATAATCAACATTGCAGCTGCTCAAACATTAGAAATTAGACTCAGCACTAAGCTAAATCCACGCAGATACACATTTCTTTAATGGTACCTAACACTTAAAACTCACAAAACAGGGAAATTAACAACAGTGAGATATTATGTCATTGTTTCAGGAACACATAGCTAGGTGTACTTAATGAAATAAAGAATGTATTCACTTTACCATTGTTTGTATTCGGCACGATAGCTCACTGTGAAGCTTCAATAGAACTGTGGCTTTAATGTTATTAGCTAGTTCCACCTGCGTTACACTCCTTTGACAACTCAAAATGTCTGCTGTGAAAAAGATCTATGAAAGTGTAAATGATGTCAAAGAAAAAAGTGTTAAATGCTTTCAGACTATGTTGGACCCCTTATAGCATTCAGTATGACCATAACATGAGAGAAACACACAGACATAGCTATGTTTCCACTCATAATGCTAGCAAGTAAAGTAGGCTAACGTTTAGCTAGCTTTGTCACAGCTAGTCAAAGTAGCTATATTCACAGCATAGATATATGTATTGACAGCATGTGAACCCTCCCAGTGCAGTTAGCTTGGTCATGCCATGTAGGATTATTTTGAGCAACAACAAAAAAGAAGAGAAAAAGCACTTACCATACCCTCACAATGCCAGATAAGTGCTGGCATCTTTGTTGCTGTTAGCCACTTCTTTGTTAGCTGCTATAATTTGCTGCTTCTCTTTAATGCTGGGGACTTTATTATTTTCTCTGGGCAAATGTTATTTACATTTAGCCAACAATTAGCTTCTCTCACCCATTCATCAACAAAAGTTCAGACAAATCATGTGCCAACCCAATTTTTAGGGAGGCTGCTAGCTTGAGAAGTGCATACCAAGATGGTGCACATTGGTCTTAGTTTACTCCATGGATGTATACTAAGAGAATTCGCACTGGACAAATCAGTTATGGCTGATTAGACTTGTATTGGTACTTCATGTAAATTTCAGCAAAGCTCCATCCAACTTCAACCTAAGCGGAGGTCTAATTAGAGTAATTTAAAGCACCTGTGTGGGTGTGAAAGGTTTCAGTGTTGATACATAGGCTATTGAATGTCCTTTTTCAAAATACTTGTAGGTTAACATTTGAAAAAGTGTGTAATTGTGAATACTTTTTTTCTTTGACACAATAAATAGCTTATATAGAGGAAATGCACTCAGGTGAACAGTTAGAAGCTGGTAGAATAATGTTCATAGATCCAATATTACTAAGACAAAACAAATTACAAAGGTATATGTTTGAGTAGGAATTTATTGTAAGGACATATTATTCCAATTTTCTCACCAAGCATATACTACAAGTAGAAGCACTTTACAAGTCCAATTTTCTCATAATAGTATAATTAAATATTAGTATTTACTATTATTAGTATTAAGACCTACTCATATTAGGTAGGCCTACTGCTATTACTATAGTACCACTAGTGGCTATGTATATTACTGTGATGTAATCTTTTTTTTTTTTTTTTTTTTAAAGTAAAATTAAAAAGTTTTTTGAAAGTATTCCTTTAGTCATACCATAGGAGGGGATGCTGCCTGGTAAACCAGGGCCTGCCTTTGAGTTAATGACAGTGCAGCATCACAGCCTGATATTTACTGTATAACACATACATGTCTGAGCAGTACAGTTAGCTCTCTATGTACAGTTGTAGGCTGTATTACAAAAAGAAAAGAAAAGTGGGATTTATTACATGCACAGTATTTTAGAAAAGGGAAAGGGGAATCATATACTGTAGCACAGACGTCCTGTTCCTTCCTGCTCAACGAAAAAGAAGGATGTTGTTTTTTCCTCTTTACTTATTTTTTACTTTGATTTATTAAAAGATGCCCATTTCCTAAACATCCTTTACCGTGTATTCTGTCGGCAGAGCGTGAGCTGCTGATCCTGCAGCGCCTGGAGGACGTGGACATCCAGGAAGATCAGAACGCGGTGTTTGTTTGTGAGGTCTCGGTGGAGGATGTGCCAGGAGAATGGTACAAAAATGGGGAGAGGATACAACCCACCAGCACCATCAAGATACGGCAGGAAGGTCAGCTTTAAATTCACAAGCACGCACACAAGTCATAGTGCCTGCACAGCTCCGCTGATGATGTTATGCTTATAAATACTGTATACAAGATTTACAATGGCCTGATTATCTACAAAAAAAATGTAATATAACACCTAAAAAGAAGACATTTGTAAATCTGTAAATAATATCTGGAATTGCCTAGAAATAACTATTATCAGGCTTATTATTTATCTTGACAATTGTATTCTTATTTCAGGGACCAAACACTTTCTTCTTATGTGCAATGTGAAAGCAGAGGACTCTGGAGAGATCAAGTTTGTCACCAGACATGTTGAATCTGTCGCTTCCCTGGAGGTGGAAGGTATAATGGATATATATTTGCCTACTAGGTGTTCCAAAGGAAGTATGTATAGATATATGAAAATAATTAATACACATAGTTCATTTAAATAAATATTAAACAATTAGGGTTGGCTTATAGAGCAGGAATGTTTGTAGTCCCAACTAGGGCTGGGCATTATATCAATATGATATGGTGATATGAGACTATGAGAATATTGACAATCGTCTTAGATGTTGGATATCGTAACATCGTAATATGATATAAGTGTGGTCTCTTCCTGGTTTTACAGGCTGCAATAGAGTAAAGTGATGTCATTTTCTGAACTTACCAGACTGTTCTATTATTTGCCTACTCACTTAGTAGTTCTATCCACATTACTGATGATTATTTATCACAAATCTCATTGTGTATATATTTTGTGAAAGCACAAATTGTCAACCCTACAATATCGTCGCAATATCGACATCAAGGTTATTTGATCAAAAATATCCTGATATGTGATATTCTTCATATCACCCGGGCCCCAACTCCATTAAGTACATGAGCTTTGGGTTCGCCCATTCGATTTTCAATAAGCTTTACGCACAGAATTTTAGATTTACACCCGAAAACAATGTGTGTGCTTTACTTACCGTAAGCACTTAAAGCTGTGCAGTTATTTTTCTGTTCAAATTAAACTGAGGTCAAATAAGATTTAAAAAAAAAAAGTGTGTTGAATTGTGCAGCTCTTGATCTTATCTTGCTCATCTTTCTGTTGTTAGAATTTAGACATATATTAAGTATTTTATTAAGTCACAGTTTAGTGTGACAAATCTAAATTGCACTTTGTCCTTTTCAGAGATTCCCGTCAACATTGTGAAGCCTCTGCAGGACACGACCGCCCTGGAGGAGAGCCGCGTGCTCCTCGACTGCACCGTGTCCAACCCCAGATGTAGTATCCGCTGGTACAAAGGCAGCAATGTCGTGCTGCCCTCGGAACGCTTTGAGATCTGCAGCGAAGGCTGTTATCGGAAACTGATCATCCAGCAGGTGGTGCTGGATGATGAGGGCACGTACAGCGTGCAGGTTGGAGAGTATACATGCTCTGCAAAACTGACAGTGGAGGGTAAGAGAGTTCGTGATTAATTCCAAGGGCTGTGTAATTTACAGCCAAAGATTGTCATTCATTTGCAAGCTAATTATACAACATAGTCAGTGTGATACAATACAATGCAGAACAAGCTGCAAAGATTAACTGATTAATCGATAAGTTGTCAACTATTAAATAATCAATTAAGTCCTTTTTTATGAAAATAAAATCTAAATTATCCGATTCCAGCTTCTTAAAAGTAAATATTTTTGAATAATAATCCTATACCAAGTATAGATAATAGTGACAAATCCCAGAACTTTAGTTGTCCTAGTTCAATAGCAATCAGCAATGAGTGTTATAAAGTAAGAATGGCAACAGTAGGACACCTTACTATTACGGCAGTGCAACAGAGGATCTCATACACTACTTAACCTCATAGCTCCCCCTACTGTCAGAGCAAAGCTAACACATTGATTTCATCTTATTGTAATGAACACATTTACCCCCTTTTTTTAACATGGCTGTTTTTCTTTCACTCTTGCCTTGTTTAAATTTAATGTGGCCATTTGCAACATCCTTAATGTTTTTAGCGGTTTATGTTTTTGTAGTTAAAGAACACTTATTCGGTTGAATGTTTGAAAGGTGGGTACTCATGGTAGGTAGCCTCTTACACGGATGTTGTGGTCAACTTGAATTTATATATATATATATATATTACAATGGATTTCTAAATGGCAGGCCCAATTCAACCCTCTGGACACAAACTGAGTCATAATAATTCTTTTTTATATAAAAAAAATGTCCCATGAACATGCCAAAGGATGACATTTCTGAGTGACCTTAAAAATAACAATAGCCTTTTTCACATGGAAAATATAAACTGAGAGTAAGAAATATAAGGCTGATTTAGTGTTGTACATGCTGGCTCACTGTCCCACTTATTGGGATACTTGAATAGAGAAGAGCCATATAATAATAATAATAATAATATTAGAAACATCTGTGCTTTTCCTACTAGTCAAAATGTCTCCTGTGAAAAAGGCTGATCACCTATACTGCATGCCCAAGTTGGATGAGACATGTAGTGATACCATGAGCTCCCAGAAATAAAGGGAGTAGAAGACATACAACAGACATACACTGTGAAAGACCTATCACTCACCACTTAGTATAATTGATTAAAAAGCATATAATAATTGGATAAAGGCTAACTAAAAGACACATCAGACTATTTGCTAAAAATATGTGTTGTAAGCTAACAGCTTTCCCTCTCTCTTGTGCACCGCCTCAGCCAAGTCGGTGTTAATGGTGAGTGAGCTGAAGGACGTGGAGGTCACGGCCCCTGGCGAAGCCCGCTTTGAGTGTGAGGTCTCAGTCCCTGTCCTCAAAGCTCCCGTGTGGAGTCTGAATGGGGAGCCGCTACACCCCAGCTCTCGGGTACGCCTGGAGAAGATGGGCACGGTCCACAGGCTGACCCTCAGACACACCTCCCCGGACATGAGCGGAGTGGTGGAGTTCACCTCTGGGAAAGCAAACAGCAGAGCCCAGCTTCGGGTACTGAGTAAGTAAAAGAAGTAGCTGTTTGTAATGGACTTTTGTATTTCAATGTACTTAGATTGTCAGTAAAAGGCTAGGTGTATGGATTTATGTATATAGCTACGCACATGTAAGATCATAAAAGACTGTAGAGATGAAATATGACAATTTGTGTGACGTGATTTTTAATATTCACAAATATGTTTAAACAATCTCTTGAGTTTACAAAAAAATTAAGGAATTTTGTTAAATGAAAGAATTCCTTTCATATAACAAAATATAACGTATCTAATATTTAAAAAAAAAAAACGATAACAGCACACAATATACAAGTAATAATACCCAACTTTTAATAGTAAAATCCAATCATTTTTGGTTTTTGTCCTTGGACATGAATATTTTTACTTTTCACTTTAAGTGTATAAAAAGTTCAAACACATGATTTTTACTTGTAACAGAGTATTTCTACACTGTAGATCTACTTTTACTCATGATCTGAGTACTACTTCCAGCACAGCGTCAGACTGAATTTAGCTGACCAACTGGTGAGACAGTGAATGTATAACCCAGTATTGTAATTTAAACAATAATCACTAGAGGGAGATAATAAGAAAGTCTTGAGTCTGCTCGTTTGACTAAAGGCTCTATAACCCCTCTCCAGTGGCTTTTTCAAAAAGTGATATGGAAATGAATTAAAGTTATTATTTTTTTTAGAACCATTAGAAATGTTGATAGGCTAATTTAGATTTAGTAGACTGTCTTCCCTTCATTATAAGGCTCAAATATGCTTTGCCACTCCAGACAGATTTGTAAAAAATGCAGAAAATGGCTTCTTTGATATTAAAGCTTGTTGACCCCTAGTAGTGGATCAATGCAAGTGATGGAAGAAAATGTTTTGATGCAGGATGGTTTTTATTCAATAAACTGGTCTACTAAAAAGCCATATTTGCATTAGAAGCACCAAAAAAAAAAAAAAAAAAAAACATAAATCCATCAGACTGATTCTGAATTGTCACGATGGCATCTTAAAGTGCTCATATTATACTTTTGGGATTTTTCCCTTTCTTTTATTGTGTTATATATCTTTTTGTGCATGTTATAGGTTTACAAAGTGAAAAAGCCCAAAGTCCCCCCCAAAGGGACTTACCATCTCCAACAGAAAACACTGTTCACAAACTGCTCCAAACAGCTCTGTTGTAGTCCAGCCTTTACAAACACTCGTCACTTTGGAACACACGTTATAATGCTCGCCTAGCTGCTAGCATGTCACACCATCATACTCTGCAACTGACTAGCTAGCAGTACTTACTGAGCATGTGCCACTCCCAACAAAGATGGAACAGAAGTGAGATGTCTCACTCTGTAGCTAAAACAGAGAGCTCAACACACAGGGGGAAAAGAGGAGCTGCAGCAATGTGCAGTACAACAAAAATATGGTGTTTGAAAATTAAACCATGTAAACCTATTCTGGTACAACCTCTAAATACAATTATGAACCTGAAAATGAGCATAATATGAGCACTTTAAAGTGTGTTGCCTGACTTGGCACAGCGCATGCATCAATAAATACAGCAAATGTTTTGGCTCTTAGAGTGCTACATTCTGTAAATAATATAGGGTGTTTATGGCCCCACTCAAGCTGCAAGCATGTAGGTCAAGCAACATAAAGCACATAGCCGCAGGACCATCTCAAGCTATTTAAATGCGTAGGAGAGTAAACTATTTTTTACTTTATTATGTTGGCTTTAAATGAAAGAGTATTATGTTCAGTGATCTGTTGTAAACCTGTCATGAATTCAGAGGGTTATAAACTAAGGGCCATGTGCAGCACAACCAGGACTCACGCTCACATTAGAACATTAAAAATGAAATTCAAATGGTCAGAAACTTTAGAGGGGATATGGTATAATCATAGGCAGTGGTGGAAAGTAACTAAGGAGCCATTACATTTACTCAACTACTGTTCTGAGGTACTTCTGAGGAAGTATTTTCATTTTCTGCTACTTTTTAGTTCTACTTTACCAAATGTTGTACTTTGTTTATTTTACATGTATTTGCCGACTTTAGTTAGTTACTTAGCAGGTTCAGATCAATATATTTTGGATTAAGATATGGTAAAACTTGAATGCAGGACTTTTACTGTTTATATAAGTGCACACAGTGCTACTTTTACCTGAGTGAGCAATAAGGCCTTATGATGTACGTACATTTGAGGATTATAATTTGTTGATTTGGTTTCAGGTCTTTGGCTTAGTCAAAAAGTCCATTTCAGGTTGGCCAAAAGTTTGGGGGTTTGCAAAAGTCGGCATCTGCGCAAAGTTCAATTAAGCTTAAAACAGTAGGTCCCAATCCGGGGGGTTGGAAGGGGTCTCAATATGTATCTGAGGGGCATAAGATATTTAAAGGTAGAAAAAAAAAGGAAGATATTTCTGTTGTACAAAAGACATTGTCCTGGTCAAATATTGAATCATTTCATCTCTTTGGGCCTTTAAATTAAACAATCTGAGAAGGAAAAATCACTCTTAGGTCAAACTACTGACAGCTCATGTCCACACCAGACCTATTCATTATAGTTTGGTATTTTTCATTAGTTTTTAATTTTGTTTTCAATTCAGTTAGTTTACAAAGTGGGTTTCCTCATTTCAGTTTGTATTGTAAAAAGGGTTAAGTTTAAGTTTTTATTAGTTTCTGTATTAGTTTCAGTTTTTTTTTTTAATAGAGATATTTAAGATTTAAAAAGTTCAAAACAGGTATTACAATACTAACCCAGATTCAAAAAAAAAAATAAATAAATAAAAATAATAAGGTGCACTTTCAATTAAATAATCGTTGAAGTTATTTTCAAAAGTTTTTTACGTATAGGTTTAGTAAAAACTAGCTATTGTGTAATGGACAGGTTACACAAGACGCGTTTACATTTTGACAGAATAAGGTCAAATGATGACTGACTGACTGAATGTCTTGACCTATGCTCTCTGACCCTCAGTCTCATTTCTTTTCTCTGCTCAAATTTCCCAGGTGATCCGTGAGTGACATCTTCTATCTGTCATCACCTAGTTGACACGGACTGATTTAATATATTAATGCTTTTTAAGTTGTAACATTGACATTGCTTATATATTTACAAACAGTATGTCTATAAAAAAGTGGTTTAAACAGGGTTGTGATGGATTTTCATGCAGTTCAGTTAATTCAGGGAGTGGATTTTCTTGTAGTAACTTGCCTTAAGAATGGTCTTTATGCAATTTTGGTTTATGTAAAATGAGTCATAGTCAGCGTGTGAATACATATAAACAGTTCCATTATCACAATACAAACTGCAGTTTGGATGTAAACGATGTCCTGTGTGTAAGTGGTCTGACTGTAACCGTGTTCAGGTTTGAGCTGAATGTGTATGTGTGCCAATAAATATCTGATTTAAATACAAGGATATGGTTAGAATGATACAAGGATGGAAGGTCTATGTCAAGAGTTCCACATAGTTTGAATGCAATCCACCCACATTACATGTAAAGAGACATTTCACTTTATAGGGTCACTTCTGAAGTGCTAATGTAGAACAAAAACTAACTCTCCGAAATGTTTTTTCATCTTATCTGATTTTGTTCAGGCTGCATACACACACTTAACGTGTATGTGGTCGTGGCTTTTTAAGATATTTGCCAGTTCAAAAAAAAAATTACTTTTTGTTCCGGACGCAATTTTGATGAACTCGAGTCGTCTGCTTTGACACATATTTTCAACCATAGCTGACTTACGGACTACATGTGCAGTTGTGCCACTTCTTATGCAATATAATATGATTTGCACTCAGTAATTTTCCCATATATCAAAGCATGGTTTTGTGTGGCTGTTGTGTGACAGTGATTTTTGTCTTAGTATTATCACATAGAAAACACAATGTTAAGTTTCCAGTTGACTACAGCCATGTATCGAGATCAAATTTAGATTTTAAAATGGGTCATCCAAACAAACGTCTCTTTTCATCATTTGTCCATTGTATAGATCTTTTTTTTTTATGTTTCAATGAGAAGTTTGAATAAAGACAGTAATGTCTTGCAGCAAGGGGCTTGTAATGTAAATACATTGGGCCAAAAATCAGGTAATTTAGAAAAGAAATAGATTATAGGAAATTACTTGATCACCTTGATTGATAATCAGGGCATGCTAGTTTTAATGTTGTGTGTGTATTATGTTTGAACTTAACAGAGAATGATAGTTGTTTTCATATGAAATCTGTTCCATATTCCATTTTTCCATTTGACTTCTTTCCACCTCTGCCATGTCATGTTGTGTTGAGCGTTACATATGTGAAAAAAAGTACTGTTGTGAAATATGACCCGTTTCAATAAAACATGCTTTATTGATGCCAGGTAAAAATATCTCTAGTTGTCTTTTTTTTTCTTTTCTTCAACCTAAACAATTATCAGCAGCAATTTAAAAACTCACTTGTTGGAACCAGTTTCTTTACTTGAGTCATGTTAATACTCTCGTTGCATTCAGTAAAAAAAAAAAAAAAAGTTAAATCATTATTTAAAGACAGGTTATGGTTTTTCAGGTATCGTCAAAGTAACCGTTTTAACACACACCACACACACACACACACACACACACACACACACACACACACACACACACACACACACACACACACACACACACACACACACACACACACACACAACACACACACACACACACACACACACACACACACACACACACACACACGTTTCCCCAATGGAACTGTATTTACAGCTCGATACGGCACAACATTTGACTTCCATTAACGTCTTACACAAAAAAAGGTTTACAGATCAAAGTGTGCTTTAAAATCAAACGTCAAAACTTACTTAAGTCGCCGTAGCAGGTTAGCGCCTCTTCCTGCACACATGAACAATATTGCATTATTGATGGGGCCGCACACTGTGGTGGCCAATTCAACAAAAAAAAAAAACTCAAAAGATAAAATAACATTCGGAAAAATAACATCAAAACCAATTCAAAACGATTGCCTAAAATTCTGATATACTGTATATACAAAAATAATCTCACCATTTCTGCAGTGGTAAAACTCTTTGTGTGAAAGGTCCGATCAGTGTGAAGTCAATCGGTTTTCTTAATCCAGAATTGTCCCAAAAAATCCAGATCTCATGTCTTATATTAAGCTTTTTTCAAGATGTGTTGATATGCAAGTATGAGGTCAACTAATGAATAACAAGATGAGGGTGTTTTGTGACTGGACTGGGCATAAGACAAAATATAAAAGGGTTATTACACATTCATATATAGATTCCAGTAATATTAGAATTTAGTGATTAATCTTTAGCAGTCATCTGTAGTATAGTAGTGATAGTAGTGAATGAAGACTACAATCAATGGCAGTAGATTGCCATAAATATTGTTCTTTTTAATCTAAAATGCAATTTTGGAGCCAAATTCCTACCACAAACAGTATTTGTTCAAAGCTTTCAGAAGACATTAGGTAAACGCACAGTATTTGGAGCACACCACAAATGTGTGTTTCGTAGTTAAATGTGCCTTTAACATGTTTACAATATTAAACCACAATTCTCTAAAGTTAATGATTGTCTTTTCCTACATACACATTCGGCCATGTGAGCAAACAAAAGTAAGTTAATGGAGTTTAAGGAACAGTCTTCAATGACTTGTTCTGTGTAAGAGATTCAAATACTAATAAAAATGCTACAATAAACTGAAATGAAAACGACTGATGCCGTTCATTTGTAGAATGGCGCTGAACAACTGTTCAAGCAATCTAGGTTTACAGCTTACTTAAATAGGTCACTGCTGTCACATAACGACGACAACAACAACAACAAACTAGCTGCACTGCAAAAGATATCTACAGAAGTCATTGAATCTCATATTCAGTCTTTATCTAGACTTACTACAACAAAAAAGAATCTTTGGATTAGATTACTACCAAACCCCCCTGGAAAGATTTCTTTCACTTTTTTTATGCAATACACTGTTAAGAATACGAGATTAAATGAGACATTTTTTGCAGTGTGGTCCTTGTAGTCGGATGCAGCGTGGAGCCTGCGGCCCACCAGCCTCCGTGGCCCCGTGACGACAGCTGCTGGGGATTATTTTCATCCTAGTTTCCTGCCTCTGTTAACTTGAAGTCCTCTGCTGCTGGAGAACTTCATAGATGTCGTCCACTTTGCTTAGTCTCTCAAAGAAAGGGATAAGATCGAGGAGCTCGGTGTCTGACATGTCGTCAAACCAGGACGCTACTGGAACCTGGAGGTTTGAGGAAGTGAGATGTGGAGGGATTAGAAGACCTTTTTTAACATTCCACAGTACCTAATATTTTATCGTCATTATCCCAAAACGATTTGTAGTGAACAACACAAATGCAGGTTAGTGTATTGCAGAGAAAGAAATCTAGATGGCCTACTGCGTTGTCGGGATGGAAGACGTAGGAGGCTGGGGAGTTATCAATGATGATGACCTTGTTGAGGTCTCTTCCTAAACGGCTCAGGTCCTTTACGTAGTTCCCTTTGTGGAAGACGCAGGACTCCCGGAAGAGACGGCTGCGGAAGGCCCCCCATTTGTCCAACAGGTCCGACACAGGATCTGCATACTACAGGAACAGGAGAAAACCAGGGGCTAGGGTTACACAATTCTGTGCTAGGTTTGTAGGTTATTCTGTGGTTGTACAGCAATTATGCAATAGTACTGTATGTACGTTCAAATTGTACTGCACATGACTTATGTACAGAGCCGCTAAAGGAACATATGGGGGAGAAAAGAAATAAGATGGCGAAAAAAACAAAAACAAATACTTTTGCATTCTCTTGCTACCCCTTTTTAGGGCGAAAAAAAAGGAAATGTACTTTTAGGTCAGTTCGGCACCATGGAAACCACAACAATAAAATAAACGACCTGTGGAGCAACGGTTATGACATTTTATAAAAAAAAAAAAAAAAAAATTTGAACAGACGGAATTTAAAATAAAAAAGATGTAAAATTGTTCAAATGGATGTGGAATGCACAATCAGTTGAAACTGGAATAATAAATGCCAAGCTCAAGGTGGTAGGTCTTAGGCACACAGACTGTGTGGGCATCTCTGTGCACACCTTCTATTTTGCTGTATGTATGTGCAGCAGCACAATGTGCAAAAGGGCTGGGTGAAGGTGAATATAGATCTGCGGCTGTGGTGATTATTAAATAGTCCCTTAGCCAGTCACATAACTGGCGATCTAGCTCTGAAACCCCAGTGCTGGTAGCAGTAAAAAGGTAGACAAAGAACCACATACATTTTTCATTCAAAAATCAACAAAACAAACAGACTACTGAACTAAATGGCAGAAACTAAGTGGCATTGCATGCTGTAGGATTTCCTCACAAGTCCTAACAAGGCAAAAATAAGATTTTTTTTAAGTTGCTTTAGCTGATTTTTATTTTTTTTTTACCACTTGGGGGCAACACAAACCAGTTGTAAACACATCATTGACATATTAGTACAAGTTAGTAGTTGAAATGGTGAACCCATTAGCAAACAGTTCCTTACCAGCAGACACACACACAGCAACATTAGCATTACATAACAAGATGAATGTCCAATAATCACACTTTTTAGCAATGCTGCTGGTCTCCAACTCCTCCTGAGAGCACCATCTGTCTCTTAAGCTGCTAAATGCTCCTCTAGGTTAACTAGCTAGTCACTAACTTTGGTTGTTGCTTTAACTGGTTGATGTTTTACGTGTATTGTTGTTAATAGTAAGCCTGTTAAAAGTAGATCATCATAGCAGACACAAATTTACAACCAATCTGCATCACATTTCAATGCACAGTTTGAGCACGAATGAAAGAAAAGTGGTATCCGCAAAATTTAAGTGTTAGACATTTTTGAAACATGAAATGCGGAAGATCAGCATTTGATTTTAGCACCTGTAAGTGCTGTAGACAAACACGGCAACTAATGCAATTAACAGACACTACATACTTTGAACCTGTATTGTTATCACAGAAACTTTGTCATTTTTGCTTTTGAATCAATGAACTGTTTAATTTCTCAGGACCATTTCATGGAAACCCTGTCACATGAATACATTTGAACAGGAAATTGTCAAGGCTATTGAATGTGTGACCCTGTTATTAAAAATAAAATAAGTATTTGAAAGCTCAAACATGGCAACTAAAACCTAATGAATCAAGTCACGCGAGGGAGTCACCGAGTCATGACTCATAACCGACCAAATGCTTCACAAAGTTAAGCCGAGGCTAACACAGTTGAAGTAAATGTGAAAGGTTAATCGCCTGACAGGTATCATAAATATATCTTTATGTGCGAGGGCGTATGTAGAAGGTCACCTACAAATCAAACACAAAAAAATGACGATGGGTTTCCAGTAATTCTACAACAGGTGTCCCTTCCCACATCTGGTGTGTCCATCTGATAAACGCCAATCTGCCTCTTATGATAAGTCCCGTTTGAACCATTCGTTGCACAGAAGAAGAGCAGCACTCTGACCTTTGATAAGCTGGCAGTGAACAAGACGCACTCGAACAATTCTCCCATCCTCTTGAGGAATTCGTCAACGTGGGGTCTCTTTAACACATACACCTGGGTGGAGACACAAAAGCATTGGAGCATGAAATGCACAGTTGGTCTGCCACATGCTTCACTTTATTATGGATATGGTCAGGAATACAACTACTCATTGGGAAATATATAAAGAAATAAAGGAAAATGGTAATCCTACTTCTGACCATGTAGTAGTTTATTAAAACGTAACAGAGCAACCTATCTACCTGTCCAAATTTAGGCTTTTTAATATCATATATAATTTCAGTCTCCACACATTACAGTTCTGTGATTACCCAGACGTCATATTGGACGACGAGGAATAATATCCATTTCATCTACCATTAACATTAGTTGTATGCTGATAATTCTATGTTGCTATAATGACATAAAATACTGCAAAAGAAAACATAAAGCTGTAACATTTCTTGAAAAACACCCCAACAGGACTTTATACTGTATCTACTTCCACTAAGATGCTGGCGGCCTTGTTTCTGAACCAAGTCATCCTGAATAGGCTTTCCCCACTTTAAACAAGCCTATCCTGGATTACTTGAAACAGACCCAGGCCCTTCGGACAACAAAGCTCCTCTGTCTGCTGGGAGGCCCAGCACAACAGATTGGGGTTACCATTGAGCGCCTGCAGGGAATAGTCACTGCCATTCCCCAGCACCAATGAGCAGGACATAATATGCCCCACAGAGTGAGATTGATGGCCAGTTATTTCTGAGAAGCCTGCCAGGGTTTTCTCATTTCGTCAGGCCACGTAAATAGCCGCCTGCTGCTTGGAGCCATCAACAGAGCGAGCTACAGCACTGTCAGGTAGCTAGCACAGTGTTTCCAGTGCAAACCAGGGAGGATTTTGGAGTTTTACCCCCTTACTTTTGAATTTGAAAGTTCATAATAAGGCTTTCAAAAGTATCAATACTTGTTTATGTGTTTCAAATGATTTGATCTTAATTATACATTAAATAGTATAGAATGTACTGAAGCTATAAAAAAAAAGATCTACAATCAGATTTTCAACCCAAGGCTACACAGATCAAACAACATGGAAGAAAATCAGCTAGTCCTCAACCTGTGGCTGAAACGACATTCTCTCCAGTAATTAACCAAACACTGACTTCTTCTGTACCAGCACAATAGAAAAAGATAACTTGTCGTTATCCGAATCAAGTCATAATTTTAAATCTTTTTACTTTTTTAGATTTTGCTTTACATTTTCCTTGTTTCCAGCCCAGTTGATGGTTTACAATTTGTTTGAGTGTAACCCAAACCATCCAGTAACTGATTTTACATTTATTTTTTTTATGGGCCGGAAGAGTCAAAAGCATTTCCATTGAGTGTTGTCTTCCCATCCATCCAAAGATATACTTTATGGTTTCCTCAGTAGATCAGCATTGGCTAAATATCTTGTAAACAAGCTTAGTAATAGTGTTGCATTTATATTTTAGTGTACAGGGTATGATTTCAATTTTGTTTCATATTGATTCTCATTATCCATCCAAGATCTTCCTAGTTGTCAGTGTTTTGGTTCATTTTGTAAAAAAAAAAAAACAATTGTTAAAAGTTTAAGAACAGAGGTAAAAATGAATGGCATGGTGTACATGTTGTACTCCCTTGTAATCTACAATTGCAGTCATTATTTCAATGTTTTTTTATACAAGTATCGTATATATAAGTTTCAGATTCTGGTATTGTGACAACCTTAGTTCATAAAGCATCCTACTGTTCAGGTCAAATGGTTAATAGCACAGATTGTGGTTTCTGGTGGGTGGTACATACATGGTTCTCTGTATTAATCCTGCTTGCACAATTGTGTACACAAATCTTTGGGGCTTTTATGATGAAGTCGATCAAGCTTGTAGAAACTTCCACGATGGCTGCTTTTAACATTGTGGTGATGTAGTACATGGTCACTTAAGCATATCAAGTGCCTACCTGGTGAACTGTTCCATCAATTTCCACTGGAATGATAAAATCAGCATTGTTCACTGGCTGTTGAAAAAAGGGGTAGAAGTGTTAAACACACAAAAAGAATAATTTCATTTTATCTTCAAAAGGAAATCTACACTTTACCATTCGGACAGGGCGTTATGAAGATGTACAGTATATCGTCAAAATGCTATGAAACTCTATTGTACATATTTTTCTATATTGCTTCGATTACAAAAAACAGCTGGCGAACTGCGTTACAGCAATATTTACATCATTTGGACGCTGTTTTACGTTCTGATCCTTCCACGTTATGTTCATTTCACACTAAACTTCTTAATAAAATGAGAAAATACTTTTCATTTGTCAAGTATTTATACATAGAGTATACAAAAACAGGATTTGCCATGTGATTATTTCGTGTATTTATTTATGTATTGAATTATTAGAAAACATGCTATATCCTGATATATACATCGTTATCAAGATATGAAATGACATATCGGGACAGAAGATTTTGAACATATTGCCCAGCCCTGTTTTCCAGAGAGATGTGAGTGATAGCAACAAATCCGAAGTGAGGATGTGTCAGACACACAGACACAAAGATGCCGCCTCAGCGTCTTTTAAATAACACAATACTGTAAATAACTCCTGTCACTTCCATCATGGAAATATGGGCGCTACAGAAAAGTGATAAGGGTCATAACTTTTATGATTTATTTAGGCAGTTCTCACATCTGAAATATGCTTCTCAAATGTTAGTATCACCCCAAGCATTTTCTATATAAGGCATTACAGCATGGCCTAAACATATACTATGAGGTAATGAAAGTGAGACCGAACGAGTTTATCATTAACCATAAACAGAAAGTGCGTGTACGCTTTGAGAATTAATGCACAGTATTTTTCTCAATGTTGCATGCTGGTTTATGTTCTGTCCTGTATCTGCTGGTTTAAATGTTTTGCATTTGAAAAATTTAAATTTATCTAAATGATTAATTAATTAATTCATCCATTTTTTGATGCGGCCGTAGAGGATTCTCCATCAATCCAGTGACTGACCACAATCGATTATTGCCTACTGATGTTACTTGTTGATTTTATGGTTGCTGCAATTTTTTGTTTTTGCCTTTTGTCTGTTGTGTTGAGACTGCTACATCCAGGAAGTGTCTTTTTAAAGAGCAGTTCATCCGATTGCTTGAATTTGTTGGTGAAAACCATGTGTAGCAATATATAATAATATTGAGGAGGTGGCGCATCGTGATATGGAATCGATTTGAATCGTTGACAGGATAATGGAAATCGAATCGTGAGACCAGTAAAGATTCACACCCCTATTTTTTATCATGACAACATTTGCATGACAAGGCACAGGGCCTAGTGTCTAATTTGCAAATTGTGTATGTTTTTGTATGTTTAGCATTTATGGTGTGGTTACATTTCTGAATGGTAGTTACAATATAGGCTATACAAATATAATATCAAGTGACATATTTGGTCTATTTGAGCCTTTATTTCCTTAACCACTCGAAATGGGTAATAAACTTTTAAAAGGCAACTGGGTCACCTTAAAAATGTGGTGGTCTGGCTGACCTGCTACAGAATCACGCAGGGTTTGAATAATTTGGGATGACTTAAAAGGGACAATTCACCCATACATCAAAATTATTATTTTTCCTCTGACTTGTAGTGCTATTTATCAATCTACGTAGTTTTGGTGTGCGTTGCCCAGTGTTGGAGATATCGGCCGTAGAGATGTCTGCCTTCTCTCCAATATAATGGAACTAGATGGCACTTATTACCGTCGACCGTATCGATACAGTTGGCGGGTGTAGTTTGGTAGAAAGAAAATAGTTCCTCCATGAAACTGCTCACAACTCTGTGGATTATCTTGAGTAACCAAGTCATGATTTCTGGAAAGACACATTGCTGTTGAGGTTTTCAAATTGCTTTGAGCCGAGTGCCATCGAGTTCCATTATATTGGAGAGAAGGCAGCCATCTCTTCAGCCAAGATCTCCAACACTGGGCAACTCACACCAAAACAGGCTAGATTCATGAATAGCACCACAGGTAAGAGGAAAAATGTTTATTTTTATTTTGGGGAACTATCCCTTTAAGGGTCAAATTAATACTTTACTACTCCGTGGTTCTACACCTTCATGTTCATTTTTGTATAAGTGCATTTGTTTAATCTTCACTTACAACCAACTCCAAAACGGTTACCTATAACACTATTTTTAATGTGTGTGTCAAAGTAATAATGAGTTTTATTATTCACCTTGTGTTAAACATGAAGTTAACAGAGTCTGACCCTGTTTACACATAGCTAGTTGCAATATCCAGTGACATCCTTTAGGACAGTCTGTGACCCGAGAAGGACTAAACACCACATGGTATTCATTGCATGATTTGTCTTGACACAGGAGCCTGGGCTTTTGCCGTTGACTACTTTGTTCACTAAATGCTACCTTAAAAGGTATCAAACTGATCAAAAGGAAGCCAGTTATTTGTAGGAACAATCTAAAACTCGATACGTTATTTGAAAGCATCTTTACTCACAGTATATTAACATTGAGTGATTTACAGATTTGATTTAAAGAGGTGTGTAGTTGTAATTTCCTTTTAGAAACAGTGAAGTATTTATATATAAATGACTCAAGTTACAAGCCTTTTTTGAAAGAATTATTGTTGATAATCTTTTTATCATATTTAAGTCTGACCTAATGGTACATTGCTGTTAACAGCTGCACGTATACTTGTCCTTTGCAATTTACTTTTCATTCTTGGAAAACTGATTTTAATTATTATTAGGGGTCCAAGCTCGAGGGTGGTGGGATCAATTATTAAAATTGCTAAGGTTTTTATTATTATTTTTCTTCCGCAGGGTTCGACAATAGCGGTCGCCCGGGTGCCCTTGGCAACCAGATTGAGTCAATTTGCAACCGTTCCGTGGCCTCTGGTTGCTCCCTTTGGCATTTTATATACAAAAACAAATCAAAACTTACAAAACTGGAAAATCTTGTTTCAAAAGAAGTCAATATTTTATTTGGTTAAAGTTTAAACACTACGTTCATGCACAACACAACATTTCAGCTGATGTACGACCGCTTTCCACACACGCGCGTGAAAAGATACAGGCGCAACATACTTTTGTGAACTCCTCCTAGGCCGTAAGGGGTCATTTGCACGAAAATGTGCAGGTAGACTCTGTGAACCCTCATGATCAAAAGTTATCAAAACATTTTTAATCACACCTGCAGGTGTCGCTATAAAATACAAAAATCCCACACCGTTCAACACATTCAAAAACCTTATATCCACGTATTGCCTGAATGGAACTGAATCTTGCGATATAGGCCACGCCCATTTTCGTTCTAGACTTGTATCACAGTAAAATCGTGATACACGCTAAACCTCCTTTTTCAAACTTCTCCTAGGCCGTGCATCCGATCTGCATGAATCGCTGCACATAGGATCTGCAGACCGACTTGCGAAAAATGTTATCAAAAGAATTTTGGTCCGTTCAGAAATGCGGATATTACATACAAACAAATTTGGGTAGCTAGCTACAAAAACAAACTTTTGCATATCGTGGCCAAAGTATCAATGCAAAACTTTAGATTATTGTTAGACATGCCACTCCGAGGCTCAGTACCAAATCTAACGAAGATCGGCCATTAGGGGCCGCTTTTATCAACAGACGCATTTTGCCCACTTTACTAAATAGTAAATTTGCAATTGTAATTTCTCTGCCATAGTAATTGGTATCAATGCAGAACTTTAGATTATTGTTCTACATGGCACTCAGAGGCTTTGTACAAATTTTGGTGAAAACTGGCCATTAGGGGTCGCTATTATCAACAGACGCGTTTTGCCCAATAACACAATGAATGTAAATAGGACATTTGCAATTGTAATTTTGCATTTGCAATTGCAATTTTGCATTTGCAATTTACCGGGGGGCTTGGACCCCATTCACAACTGCTTGCAGTTCTAGTTATTTTTACATCTTACTTTGGTTTTAGGGTGCAGGAGGTTCTGCATCATGAAACCAGAGCACCCGTAAAATAAATGGTTCATGTTTAGGTGGCACATGAGCTAAGTCGTTTAAGGTAAAAATAATGTGTCTCCTAAAAATATGCAAAGTGATGTAGTGCTAATCCTATTTTTGCCTTGGCAAGTACATTGTTTGTTTTAACAGTCAGCATGGAAGCCTAACAGCAGACACCCTAATGAAACGGTCCTAGCTATGTTTTAATACCTGATGACTTTGATGACTTGAAGTAATTAAAGGCCAAAGTATATAAAGAAGCCATTTAGTCCAAATGAAACCAATGGAAAAAGACTAAACTAATTTTGATGGAAGTTTTTGTATTTTATTTAAATATAAAAATTTATATTTTCTAAATAAAGCATTTGTAAAAAAGATTTTCCAGTGACTGCATTGTCTCTAAATAGGCAAAACAATTACAGTTACCCAGCATGCCACAGTGTATAGCCATTCACATAGTTGTGATGTGATTTCCAATTAGTGTGGACTTTTTAGCTGTAAAGACACCTTTTATCACATCAATGCAGTGCAGCTACATGGCATTTTGTTAGATCTTGGCATTAAAACTGCCAGCAGATTTCAATACATGAAAAAAAACAAACACAGCAACACCTTAAATCATGTCATTTTTACTCACTATATTCCACACATTTAGTCTAATATGGCTTCAGTGAGACCTATGTTGTACTCCAATGAGTCCATGAACATCTCAGTGCAAAAACTACTTTAGGATGACAGTTCTATGATGAGCTTTGGATGACAATGAGGGCATAAAACTCAAAGTGAAAACTGGTTCTTGGTTTATAACCTACCAGCATCTCTAAAGCTGACTAATTACGGTAACAAATTGTATAATATATACTGTATAGGGGTGTGACGAGACACTCGCTCACGAGACAAGACGAGACACGAGATTGGGGTCACGAGAGCGAGACGCGATTTAAAGAAAACTTCAGTTAAGAAATATGACTGGGAAAAATAGTCTTTACTCAGAGAACCAAGGTTACAAGCTAGGGGTGTGACGAGACGCTTACTACACGAGACGAAACACATCACGAGATTGGGTTCATGAGAACGAGACGAGATTTTTCGTCGAGGTGAAAAGTTGTCTCGTGAGGCGATGTGATGTCAGCGTGATGGAGCGTGGAATTACTATTGAAAATCCCCCTGCCACTTTTAAATCATTTGTGTGGCAACATTTTGGTAACTACTGCACCCGCGACTCGCGGGTGCAGTAGTTAGTAGTACGGCATTTCTTTCTTACAATGTTTACATATTGTGTTTGTCTTGTCTGTCACTCTTTCACTCTTTTCACCTCGACGAGAAATCTCGTCACGCGAGATCTCGTAAAACGAGATCTCGTCACACCCTTAATACTGTATATTTGTTTTTTTAAGTACAACCATAGTGTTATAAAAACGATAGATAGATAGATAGATAGATAGATAGATAGATAGATAGATAGATAGATAGATAATTTCTTATTCTGCAACACTAACTTCCTGGAGTCTCCGCTGGTTGCTTTGGTAACCACATGGTGACTACAAAACTCCAGGATGTTACTGCTCCTGTTCCAAGAAATAAGTGTGCCATTTTTGTGTTGAAATGGAGTGGAAACTACACTCAATGGGCACAAACCAGCACTATGCCCATGAACAATGTATGCAGTGATAAGCTTGTGTCAGGAGCTGCTAACGCTGCTAATGGGTATTGTAGCTTCCCGGCCCTGGCAAGTTTGAAGAAGGAAACATGGAGGACCACACGTATTCAAAATCCAAATTTCAGGAACAGGAGTCTTCTTCTTCGCCCAGAAAAAGAAAACGGATATTGAAAAGAGCAAGAGACCAGCTTTTTGAAGCGTGAAGGCTACATACATAATACGTACTTTGAACTGCGTGGTGCGAGAGGGTTGATTGCGATACACGATCGCAACGCTAGATGAGAGAAATTCCTACACATTGGACCTTTAAATCATGGGAAAACCTTCAAACGTAGACAACATTGCATGATTCTACCCCCCACCCACACGGATGCAACCCTGGGACACCGAGATGAACAGACGGAAAGCAACACAAACTGAAAATATTTTCGCCAGTGCTGTCTCATTTTTCCACAAACAAAAGCTTATACCATCAGAATACTTTGAATTAATCTATAACCATCTGGATGGACATGATAATTATTTGTTTTAGATAAGCTAATCCATTTAATGATCTGTTTTGAATAAGTGTCTGCTAGTGGTTGTCCATCGGTCAACTTTCCCAGGAGAGTGTATAGTATAGTATACGAGAGAAAGTAGGTCACATAGGCCAGCTTACCTTAAATGAACTATGCACTAGTGTTTCATCCAAATCAATGACCACACAGATCTTTCCTGCATCATTCGATTTCATCCGGGGAAGCAGCGGTTTTGCTGGAACCTGAAGACAAAAAGAGTTTAGACCTAATGCTCCTTGCTTACCCCATTTACGTTTAATTGAGCCTTCAAGCCCCCAACATGAGCAGCAGTGACAAATTATAAGTAATTACCATACATACATACATACATACATACATACATACATAAATAATATATAAATAATAAAAATAAATACCATCCCAATTTGTAGGTGTAGACTTACAGCACATTATGTGTGTGTCTTGTCACTTAAGAGACTGAATTGTGTTCTTGTGTTTGTGTGAGGGGTTACAGGAAACCTTGGATGCTACAGCTGCTGCCCCGTTGATGGAGCATGTAAATATCACCATACTGTGGCCCGTCCTTCAACAAGTGGCCGAAGATCGGTGTTTGTTAATGTGATTCTGATGCTAAAAACAAGCTGGTGTGACCAGACTTGCTGCCTCTAACACTGATGCATGTGCTTGTCCGTGTAGAGTGAAATGCCACATGAGGATAATGGAGTTTGACACACATACCACACAGTCTGCTAAGCTGAGATCTCTTGTAACTTATTCCACAGTTGCTGGTACAGTCTTAATGATTTAAAAATAGACCAGCAGCATTGATGACCGATTTGCCTTGATTCTGGCATAATTTATGGTTTCTCCCACAGTTCTGAAAACTCAAATTTGATCTACTCCAACACTTCACAGTTAAGGTGCAAAGACGTATTATACCTCCTCTATTGGTGGAATGCAGTACTCGCATTCACAAGGCTCCGAGTATATCTCGTCGCTCCACTCGTCCTCGTCTGAATCCGCTCTTTCGGAGGACTCGTTTCCCTCAGTCCTTCCCTCATTTTTTGTAAGTTGTGTGACAACACTGTGAATAATATCTAAAGTAGGTTTTATTTCTCTTGCCTGTTCACCTAATCCACAGTCCCCTTCTGATTCCGGAGTTTGTTTGTTGGCTGTTTTTTCCACAACAGAACAGTTGGCAAAATTCTCACTAAGTTCAATAACTTCAGTAATTTCAAATCCGACTGCTTTCAGGAATAAAAGAGCATCTTCTCTTTCATTCCATGAAGCATCCCCAGTAATCATCTGATCATATGATCTTCCTTCCATAATAAATCCATTCAGGGCTTGTTTAACAGACGACTGAATGCTTTTAATCTGATATACATAGTATTCCTCAACACCTGGCTCACACATCTCTTCATTTTCCTCGGGATCTACAAGTGACCAATATGGCTCCATTTCTGAACATGCCATAAATACTTTGTCTTCGGGCTCAGTAACAATGACAGTTGTCTGTAAATGTCCAGAGGCATTGTCACAAAGAGAGTCATATTTCTCAGGAACAAAGCTTTCATCTTCATAAGCATCACCTTCAACAGAGATGTCATCTGCACATGGCGCACTCATACTCTCCTTATTACCAGAGAACAGGCAGACCTCAGCTTCTTCTTCATTGTAGATTTCAGGAACATGGCTGTCGAGCAGATTAGTGTCCTCATCTTCCTCACAATTCTCTGCATAAAGGGCATAAACTTCTGATCCATCATCTTCAACTTCATCCCCTGATAAACTTGATCCGGATTCTTTAATCCAGTCTTCAGCTTGCTCCTCTGACTCACAAGACCCAGTAGAGGCATCACCTCTCTGACTTGCATCTTCCTCGTAAGTATCTTCACATGCCTCTTCAGGAGCATCCAAACATGCATCAGTTTCCCGGACATCAATTGTTCTTTTGATTTCTTTAAATTTGTATACATTTTTGGCACGTTTCTGTGCCTCAGATTGGACTTCCTCAAGATGCAGGCGGTCATGGATATCTCCCCCGTCGAAGCAGGAGATGTAACGTTGCTTTTGTGCAAATGTGTTTCCGCAATAGTCAGCTCTGTCAAATAGATCAAAGTAATCCTCAATAACACTATCAACAGTAGGGGTTATCTTTTGATCCTCATTACTGCCATTTATATTGCTTTGCTCCATTTCGTCATCTTCTTCAAAAGATTCCCAGTGCATATGCTCATCGCTTGAATATTCTTGAGTGGTTTTTTGGGATTCCCCAGATGAATCAGAGCAGAGGTCTGAGGGAATGCTGCCATCAGGACAAGTCTTAAAGGATTTGGTTTCAATAGAAGAGCAATCAGAGGAACCGTCTTCTTCAATTCCGAACTCTGAGGTCTTATCAAAACACTGTTCTGAAGTAGCACATTGTTGATCGTACTCTTGGCTTGTTTCAGAGTAATCAGTTTCACACATTTCACAGTGATCCGTGGGCATGTTTAATGCAGTGTCATGTGGAGAGTTTTCCTCGGTGAGCTGGTGTGTCTCACAGCGTTCACTTGCAAAGTGAACATCTTCACGGTCATCGAAATAAACATGAACAGGTATGTCGAAATGTGAGGAATTGACATCCTCTGATAACATGCAGGACTCTTCATCAAAAGGCTCGGCTTCAGTTTGCTCATGTTCTTGTTCAGGTTGACAGCTCTCTTCATCATCATCACCATCATCATCATCATCGGTGCATTCATCATACTCAAAACGTTCCGTGCCACAGTCCAGTAAGTCCACTGAGTCATTAGGTGTGAAACCAGTCATTTCACATTGCTTAGAGTCCTCTGTTGATGTGTCTGGTTCAAAGCACTCACACTGCTGATCAGAAGACTCGTCATGTTGCACAAAGTCGAGGTGGTCTGTGCATTCAGGTATGAAATCAGACATTTCACACTGCCCAAAACCATCATGGTTCACTGCCAACGTATCTGGCTCAAAGTCAGAAGACTCAAACTGTTGATCAGAGGGCTTGCATTGCTGAAATAATTGGAGGTTCTCTGCACAGTGTTCACAGCAAGGGCTACATTCGGAAGCTAAGCTATGATTAGCACAGTGCTCAGAGGACTTGCAAGGTTTAAAGCACTCACAGTGTTGAGCACATTCGTCAAATAGTTGGCTTAACCCCGAAGTCTCACACTCATCAGCAATCTGGTCGGATTCAAAAAATCCGTCGCTTTCTGAGCATTGCTCAAAGCTCTCAGAGTGTCCATTGCAATATGTGCAGGGTTCCGTCTCCTCTCTATTCATGTTACAGTGTTCCACACAAAGGATAGAAGGGTCCATTTCTTTGCTGACAACAGTCTGCTCAGTATATTCCACAAGGACCTGTATGCCAAGTTCAGCACTTCCCTTTGAAGGGCTGGTTAAATCAGCCGCTTCTGTTAATTTGGGAACCTGGCATTGTTCAGCAAGCATGGCCTCAGTAGACAGCTGCCCTTCCCCGGAGACTTTACTTTGCTCAGAGTTTTCCAAATACATCAGGAAATGATTTCTTAGTCTGGATTTAGTTTGTTCAATGTTTTTAGTCCATGCTTTGGTTCCGGATCATGCAGAGTCCAAGTCCAAATGACTGGCAGGTAACTTGAGGGTCCATTGAGAGTGGATAGTCACATGACTGGTGAGGGGGGGAGGGGAGTCACTGCGAGCACAGCCCCCAGAGAGAGTAACAGCAACAGGAGCAGCATGCACGTTGATATGACAGTTTGTCACAACCAAAACTGAGCCTAGCACTTGACTCGACCCACCCCTTTGCCAGACACCAAGCAATTTATTTTAGGGACTTGGAAAGACGTGACAAATAACTTCTGGAATATCAAATCTCTATAAAAGGCTGAACTAAGGCATAAATCTGAAACTGACACCTGAGAACGTCTTGACCACTTAAGACCATAACAGCTAAAACCATGCGGTTTTCCAAGAATATATTTTCCACCGGAAGTATTGTCAATTGTCCAAAAATGTTAGGTAACGTGATAGTGGTCAATCATTGATGGACTATTCCTATTCAAACAAGCTTTACACAGGAATTCTGTATTTATTAATACAGTATTTAATAATTAATTGATAATTATTAGTTTCTAAAATGAAACCCTTATGAATCCAGGAAATACCATATGCTCTCATTCACTTCTGATGATTAGTGGAATGTGCCTTGCTCGTAGCACATCTACAGTAGCTGTTTTTTGCTAATTTTTGCAATGCAGTGATCTTCAGGTCACACGTCTCTGTAATATTTACACCATGTCCGCCCTTCTGACCATGACACCCAGTCATCTTGATAGATGTCTTAACATGGAGTATTTTTCAACACTGCTGTACTACTTCTCAGCAGGAGAGGTGCTCTTGTAAACATGAAAAGCTTTGAGTGACTAAAACATGTTTCACGCTTCACATGGCTGTCAATCATGCTGAACACATGCTGCTCAAAGACGATAAGGGGGAGAGAAAGTTGACATCCCAAAAGAGTGAGAAAGGGATGTTAAGAGGTGAACTTACTTTTGACAGAGTCCCATTTTCTTCTACCAAGAGGGGGGAATTGTTTTTTAGTGGCGGTGGCTCTGATTCTTTGCGACATAGACAGCAGAAGAGACTGTCGAGAAAGCCTCTGCGGCGAGGCTTCTTGGAGGTGGAAACTTCATTGGCACCTGAAACAGAGCGAGACAGAGAGGAAACATAAGGCATGATGCTCATACGGTATCAACATGACAGAGAAGCATAGATCCCACTTATTCTTCCCCAGTACTGATTTCCGTACTTGAATAACTGTGCGGAAATAGGCTGATATCAACCCATAAACCTTGCTAAGTGGAACTGATTAGGATTATTCTTCAGTGTGTAACATCAATGACAGAAGTGGAACCAGTCAAACTACTCATTAGCACGCTCTTTGGATTTAATTCATGTTTACTGTACTGTTCTTTATGTTTTATTGTGTTGGTACAGTTTTATTTCTTCAAATAGTATCTATTGTGTTTGGACCCTGTTCACACTTGGTTTTAAAATGCATCTTGTGCGATCAGAAGTGGACAGCGCTAACAAGTTTGAACGACTACCGAGACACATTGTGATCCGATCACTCAAACCACTTGCCGAGGTGGTCTGGGACGCATTCGACCACATATCTTTTGTAGTGTAAACGTTAATGCGACATCATCAATACAGGACGGGGTGGTGGTTTTGGCACGCCAATGCTCTATAACTTGCCCATTTTATAATGAGTTGAGTGTTGCATGCCCATTCATCATTTTGCAGTAATGAAATCTAAACACAATTGGTCAGCTGGAGACGCATGGGTGAACAGCGATGTGTTGGCAGTCCTTTTCCGATCACCGAAACGCATTTTAAAACCAAGTGTAAACAGGGTCTCAGTCACATCTGGCCAGGGCTCAGGAACCATTTTAGGGATGGGACGATTCGTCGACGTAGTCGATTACATAAATGCGTCGACAAGTTTGGCAAAACTTCGAGACTGTATGGCTGCAGTCTGGAGCATCCGGTGTCATTCCTTCTCGTCTCACGCTGTCCCCGCCTCGAAAACTTCAGTTCCAGTAGTAGGCTACAGCCGAGAGAGTGGTGGATAAGATGAGGACTGTGTGTCAGCGTTGTTCAGCAGTTGTTGGGTATGTGAGTGGAAATACATCTAACATGCTAACGCATATCCGACGTCATCACCCAGATGTGCCAATCACTGGAACGAGACAAATAAAACTGTCCAACTTCTCCTCCCTACAGTGCTTAACCAGCCTTTAGATAAAAATAATTAAAGTTAAATTAAAGGGAAAAGAGCTTGGATGTTAAACAAGAGCTTATTCATTATTTTACCATACGGTTAAAAAAGCGAATACAGGTTAATCTCTCATACACTACTCTTTTTGCACTTGCTCTGTTTACTTTAAGTTTTTATTTTTGTATTCCTCCTGAAAGGGACTTTATTTTGTGGTTGGATTGATGGCCGACATCTGGCTTCAGGTTGCACTAAAAATTCATTTTACTTGAACAGTGCAGTATTAAACAATTTTAATAAATAGAGATTTAAACCTTATTGAAATATGTTTTGTGTAAATTGTTAATAATTGAACAATGGGAAAATAATCGCTTATTGAAAAATTAATCGTTAGATTAATTGAAAAATTAATCGTTAGATTAGTCGACTAATCGAAAAAATAATCGCTAGATTAATCGTTTACAAATTAATCGTTTGGGACAGCCCTAAACCATTTTAAGATGTTAGTATTAGAAGCAATGCTGATCCAGAATATCTGATCTGTGCATCCCTCAGGCTGGTCTGTCAGCAGGACCCCGACTGTGCTCTGTCATTCTGTGTATTGCTTGACTATGGTTATTTTAGCTGTGCAGCAAAAGGTTAAAATACATTGCATAACCATGTACGTATAGGTGTACATTTCAGCCCCAAAATAGTCAGATGAAAACATCCTGGATCAGTTTCATTTCCAGTGTATGTTTTGTTGTTTGAATACCAAGAATTTGCTTAAATAAAAAACATAATAACTAACATTGAAGATTCTTTTTCATGAACATTATCCAAGTTACTGAACAGTACTTCCAAACTAATTTCCCATAAAAAAAAAAAATCCCTACAAGGTAACAAAACACCACCACAAATTCTGTTCTCAAAGTTAACACTTTAAAGATTATTTAAAATGCTTAACAGTTACTTTTCAAAATACATATGATTAGATCCAGCACTCATTTACTGTTAGACCCGTTATTTCCTATTTCCAAAACAGGGGTGAGCAAATGCCAGGAGTTTAGTTATCTTTAAAACAAAATTAAGACTGGTGTGTTACCTGCGTGCCAAATTAATCAGAGCACACAAGGCCAAATTGCCCCCTAAATTACCATATGACTGGATGATGGCCAACAAGGTAGCATTTAAAAGGCTATTCTTTTTTTTATTTTTTTTTAAATGGAGTACGGTGAACACCAGCACAGTGCTCACTCAACAGGTCTTATGACTTCATTTTCATTTGATCTACCTTAACATCACTCAAGTTGTACCAAACATCCTATCAACTGGTGTCAGAGTGATGAGAGTTTCCAAAAGAACTGAAAAAGTAGCTGAGCGGTGATGAGTAGTCAGAGCTGTCAGCTAAGTCATTAGGATGTGGCTCACACAGGATTAAATCTGTTGCCTCAGTAGAGAGTATCAAGGACCTGTCATCTTGATTTGGGTTTAAATGAGTAATGATTGCAGAGTAGCACATGCAGGCAATGGTCTTGTTTAGCAGACAACAAATAGAGTCTGTTCACAAATGTTGTTATTACTGACGGCCCAGATAACAAAACATTTTCTCTAATGCGGGAATATAGAAAACAGAAATGCATTATTAAAAAAGAAGCATTGATTTTAAATTGTTTCAATTTCACTCCATTTAGCATGTTCTTAACTTTCTACTGATTGACACAAAACTGATATTTTTACTTCTGTTCACTGCAGCACCATTATTCATAACAATGCTGCCTATTTTCATCACTGCATTATGATATAATGATTCTAACAATCTGATAATAATTAAGGAAAGAGCTGGACAATTTAAATACAAAAACACAAATCCAGAAATATAAAGCCAAAACACCTGAAAATACAGAGTAAAAACAAAAACATGAAATATGGACAAAATGACTCAAGAGTGATCGAATTCAACGACTATCTTAACGCAGCACACAAAAGAAAACGCCACAGCTAATTCTAAATTTACAGTTTTTCTCAATCACTTTGGCACATTACTGAAACAAACTTGTCAAAACTCTATGTACAATCCTCACACCACGTAGTACATTCAGCACATCACTCTGTGACCTGCAAAAGGTGATTACTCAAATCAAAATAATTAACTCGTTTCAAATGTATATAAATCCATCAATGATTAAATCATTGCCATCAAACCAAAAAGGTTCCTTTAGCATTGCTTAGAACTAGACAGTCACAATGCAAAGACATCTTGTCAAATGACAGTGTACTCTAAGTTACCCTCTGTAATATTGTCCAGTTGCTAACATTGTATATTTAGGCAGCTGAATAGTATTGATGTCAGCCATGGCACACACACACTATTCTTGCTCAAAGTATGCACACACCAGCCAAACACAAAGGAAGCTTGTACAGAAAAATATATACACAACAGCAAAATTATCAGGTACTGTTGTACAATATGTGCAAGAAAAAAGAAAATATGCAGCAAATGTATCAACCTCAAGGGTCATCCAATCCCTCCTCTCTGTCTGGCCACAACATTTTATTCACATCACACCTGATATCCTCCCTTGCAGTGCAACGAGGGAAAAACATTTAGCATGACGCATTCAATCCCCCCCCCCCACTAAAATCTGCTGTGATATCCTCATACATACACACACACATATACATATATACACATATACATATATATACATATACACATATATATATATATACACATATATATATATACATATATATATATATATATATATATATATATATACATACATACATACATATATATATACACACACACACACACACACACACACACACACACACACACACACACACACACACACACACACACACACACACACACACGTGACAGTTATTGGGATTGTTGGTTGCTATATTTTGCATGTAGGGATTTACACAAAGAACATGTGTATAATTGCATTTCAGAATATGATTCAATAGCAAATGAATGCAAACTACTTTGACCTGCAAGGCTTACTCAATGCATTTTGTGCCAGAGCAACTATAAATGACGATAGTCATGTGAACAACTGACCAAATGTTCATATAAATTGTCATATAGTTTGACAAATTTTAATAGTCATTTGATGGTTGTGCCAAAGCGATTGAGAACATTACAAAAACCTTTATGAACCACTCTATTCGGCCGAGCTTCATCCCTGAACAAGTCTGACCTACTTTAAAGTGTTCTCTATGTCGCTGGCCTGTTGACTAATTCATTCAACTGGGGCTGAAAGTGGACAAAGCCACTGGAGAGCTGTCGTTATGCCGTAGGCATGCTTGTTGGGACATAGCTTTCTTGGTCCCAGGATGAAAGGTTTGTGTGCAAACGTGTGAGGGGACTGGGCAGGTGAAGCTTGTCGTGTAAGAAAACATCACGCTGCTCAGTGCATTACCTCTACTGATATTACATTTCAGAGTGCTTAAAATAGCCTGCCAGAGCAGCTGCTGACAGCGGTTAACGATGATATTCTATGTATATATATATATATAGAGCCGCTTACTACCACCAGGCCATAAACAGTCACAAACAAAACCTTGGAAATTACTATTCTGTGTGTTTACACTGCACAGAAATGCTTCATAATGAGGACTACATTATAAAGCTGACAAAGCTGTAAACTCTGCAGTATTATGTAATTCCAAAATATTTCTATTGATAAATGTCTACATTGCAAATGTCAACTGAATCCCAGGCATAGACTGTTAATATTAATGGACAGAGCATTTGTGACGTCACCCATTGGTTTGTGGAGATCTGCTATGAGTCGTCGAGTTTGCCGTTACGGGCGCAGCCGTCCTGGTTGCGGATGTGTCGATTTTAGACGAGAAGGAGTAGTGAGGGAGGAGCCCTTACACTCTACGTTACACACATTCACTGGCAATCACATCATAGACCCGCCCTAAAACACCCCCTGCTTTAGCGCCGATTTTAAAATCAACGAGACCATAATTCAAAAAATTAACATCATTCTGGGTTGCAGAAGACTTAAAACGAGAGCGATTGAGACAATAAACTCATTATGAAAATGTTTACTGAGGTAATAAATCAAGTGAGAAGTAGGGTCACTTTCTCATAGACTTCTACAGAAACCAAACTCCTTTTGCAACCGCACGTGTCACCTCCTGCTGGAATTCAGATAGAATGCAGGTTTAAGGCACTTCCGCATTTGCAGCACTTGGCCGAACCGGATGTGTTGTCCATTAATATTAACAGTCTATGATCCCAGGCTGCACAGACGGCACCGGCTCCTGATAGAATGAGTTAAGGTCCAAAATAAGAGAGCTCAAGTACAAACCACAAGCCATTTGAACTGGTTTCATTTCAATCCCCTTTGGTTTCTAGCGTGCCGTTTAGGATATATAATGCTCTGAAAGATATGATATATAATGTATTGTGAGGATGATCAGTAAAACAATACAATTAATATTAAATAACTAATAATAAATAATAAACCATTTGATATCCAGACAAGTCATTTACATGAGAACCATGTGAGAAATTGCAAATAAAAAGGGGAGCTCAATGGGAAATATTTTCAAGTTGTCAAAGAATGCCAAGTTCAGGTGGAAGTTCAAATTGTGTGACCTTCTTTTGTTTTTTTTAAATTCACCAGGTTAGCATCTCAAACCCCCAGGCCACCAGGTAGCCTGATTGTAGAACACCCTCCATTTAAGTAGGTGTTGAGTGCATCACTTGCATTTTATCATATGAAATAAATAATTTTTTTGTTGTGGGGACATTAAAAAAAAAAGAAGAAAAACAAGGATCAGCCATAAGAAACAGAATAACCCCTGAAACAAGGGACAACTAGGCCTGCCTGACATTCACCCATTGTCTTTATCTTGGAAAGTAATCCTGTGTTATGGACCTACCTATAGTTGCAGAGGTGAGAGAGACTGGCAGTTGGAAATGGCTTGTGGAGATTTTTTAAACATGTGAAATCATGCGAAATTACAAAATTACTAATAATTGCAGAGTGTTAAATCCACCTTTTAGTATAAGGCTTAGCTCACTTGAAACTCACTGAGGTGGTACCAAAAAAAGTACAAGGTACTATCCACCACTTCTGCTAATGTAAAACCAAACACGGGTGAGTTGAATTCAGCAGAGTCGCACCATGCAGTGGAAACATAACATAAGACTCTATAGCCATGCTAGTGGCTCTGTGAGGCTGTACTGTGTCTATACAGTAAGCAGTGCACAGTGCAAGCTACAGGCTAACACCAGCATGCTAATGCTCACAATCACAATGTTAGCATGCTGATATTTAGCAGGCAATGTTGACCATGTTCACCAACTTTGTTTAGCATGTCGGCATTTGCTAATACAAAAAGTACAGCTGAAGCTAATAGGAATGCCATTAGATTGCAGATATTTGGTCAGAAACCAAAGTATTTGGGGGAAAATATTTGTCCTGATGATCACGCAACAGGAAAGGTTAAGGGATAGAAAGTTGTAAAACTTAATCCTGAGGGGTGTATGCATGTGTGTACCAAATTTCATGGCAATCCATCCAACAGATGTTGCGATATTTCAGACTGGACCAAAGCGGTGGACCAAATAATAACAATGCCGTCCCTAGAGTCCCGTCACTAGCGTAGCAAAAATAAAGTGAGCTTGACATGGGTGTCAACCTATGGCCTCAACACAATGGTATGCATCAATTTAGAAACACTGAAAAGCTATGACAGTTAGATATGAAGTTTTATAGAAGCATATAGAAGAAAGTTGTTATTTATTTATTTGGGATGTAACGATGCATTGTGAATTGGTTAAAAATCTATACATGTTTAAAGATTACAACCGTTTGAGATAAAGAAATGAATTGCGATGCAATTTGTAAAGGGCCTAGGACGTAATCTCTTTATAATTATTTGTCTGAAACGTGAATTCAGACAGTACTACGTGTTCTTAGTTGTTTAATTTGAAAATAATTTTTTTTTTAAATCTAATTATTATCATTTTTTTTACTTGATTTTGTTATTTAAGATTAAATACAATTTCAGTTGCATTTTTAATATGAGGACACGTCGGACACAGCTGTTGCACAGTTTAAAGGAATATTTTTCAGTCATTTGTGTGTATATATATATATATATATATACATATACATACACACACACACACACACACACACATACACACATACACACACATATACACACACTTTATACAGTATATACTGTGTATATATATGCTAAGCCATGTGCCACACACAGTAAATAGCTTGTGCAGCATACACAGTTTTTCTCTGAGGTGCTCCATGTAACATGTGGGTTGGATCCTAATCTGTAGGTGGGTCATCTACATGGCATGCTGGACCAGGGACAACCTTTAAACACTGAACCTCTGCTATTTAAGAGCTACGCACTGATCATAGTTTTCTGCAACCAGATTTTAAAGAGCACTGGGGAGATCATAAACCTTGTTTAGCCAAGTCAAACAGAAGCAGTCACAGCCAGCTGAGTTCTAGCAAGTAAGCTCATTCACTAAACATAGTATTTTCCATTTCTGATTAATCACATTAATGTGATTGTAGCTAGATTCCTTAGTTGCACCTAATTTTTTATTAAGCTTTTTGTTTCAAAATCAGTCCCACGTGTATAATTAGGTAGCAGAAATGGGCAAGAAGCAAACTGTACTGCAACATTCCTCACACCTCTCTGCCCAAGAGGCTCAGACACTGATAACGAGGTTACAGCATATCCAAAGGGGCAGCAACGACCTCGCGCCACATCAGCATTTTTTAGCCTACTTAGTTGAACGCAGGCTTATCTGGGACGCTTTCAGGCTAGGCATGCCTCTGCACTGCTTCTATTCCTATCCAGACACAGAAAGACTGAGGCCTCCCACGACCGACTTTCCGCCACTTTGACACCTGATATTCTGTTACAAACTGACAACTCGCTTCACATCCCTCCAAGGCAAATAGTATGGCAGGTTTACGGTGGCCAAACTGGTCAGGACAGAACCATGTTTAAACAGCTTTGCATCTGAAAATATTCACCTTAATGATGAAAAGACTACTGTAGTTATTCCAGTTGCAGTGCTGACTTCGTGAACAGTAGAATGGCTTGATGGTGCAGAAAATGACCACTGAAAATAATCTATTATATGTATATATCTATTATATGTATGTATGTATATATATATATATATATATATATATATATATATATATATATATATATATATATATATATATATATATATATATATATATATATATATATATATATACACACACATACACACATACACACACACACATACATACATACATACATACACACACACACACACACATACACACACACACATACATACATACGATATATATATATATATATATATATATATATATATATATATATATATATATATATATATATATATATATATATATATATATATATACATACATACATACATATATTAGTATTGTAGTATTGTGAAGTGCGATAAATATGCCACAAAACATAGCATGGAACTTTGCAAAGACTTTTGAAAGAAAGTTTCCTGAAGTTAAAGGTTAATACCTATATGGCTGCAGCAATTTGTAAAACTACAGTCAGGCTGAAGACAGCTCACCCTTTCCTATTTCTCTGGCCCCTCACTTCTGGATAGCAGCCATGTTTTGGACTCATGACCTCTTGGCCAGGAGGAAGTAATCTAAGAACAGGCTGGAGTTGGCTTGTACGAGTAAGCAGGGCGGTGCTGCCACCTTCTGACTGGACTCCGCTTTAATAAAGAGAACAGCAGAAACGCTGCACAGTGATGCTCAGTTAAACACTGGCTGAATTTCCTTTCTTCATCCTGCTTCCCCACATGCTGCGGCCCAATTTGATGCGGTTTGGTTGTGGATAGGACATTAAATAATTCAATCATTCTGATTTTATCAGTTCATTTCGATTCTATAAAGGCGAATGCCATAGCATGAGAAGCAATAAAATAACATCACTGGGTGGTGTGATACAACATTTAATTAGAACTTCAGTACCCCAACTCTTAGTCATGGTCTTCTTTCATTCAATCACCACACTCTTTTAAATCCAAAAAGGGACAGCTCCTTCAGAAACTGGTTTCCACAAAAACAAGCTACACCATCTGTATCTCTCTGCCAAAGGACAGTTTGTGCATAATTAGAGTCACAGAGGCACAATTTAATTAAACTGATACTATCTGTTTAATGAAAAGATTTGGCAAGTCTGGCAACACCTCAAACACTTACACAACATTCACTTGAAAACAATGAGACCTGCCATATTATACAATTAATCATCTCAAACTTACTTACTGAAGTTGAACTGAAGCTATGTTTAATACTGTAAAGATGCACATTATCGATCCATGTTGGGAATTCTTTGTTGTTTTTTCCTTATTTTTTCCTCATTTCTTTATCCTCAGGAACTGTTCTTTGTACAGGGGCATATGGACTGCTACAATGTAAATTTAACCAATGTAATGATCCACTTTTGAATGGACTGTGTCCTCTCTGATTAAGTGTAGAAAAGTATTGGGCTAATGACAATGCATTGATTATGAGCCTAGAACATAACTGGTCTGATTATCCATTGCTTTTAAATGTATTGAGTGGCAATTTTTCTGCCTTGTCCTGTTCACAGTCCATGATGGGAGTGCCACTTTGTGAATGAATGACGTCATTCAAGAGCCGGACCTGATTGGTCCTGGTCAGTCAACCAAACTATTAAAGGCTATGGTTGAGGTGAATGTGTGAATTTGCCTGATGAAGGTCCAGACCGAAACGTATTTTTCTAAATAAATGATTGCTTGCGTAATGGTCGGTGTGCAGGACGTTTTCTAAGGGAATTTTTTGTTGGAAACTTATCCCCCCCGTATTTCAATCGCCAGTGGGCAACGAGCAGGCAACGGTCATTCTGATGCCAGGGCCTTGTTTAGGCAAAGGGGTAGGAGTACTCCTAATGCTTAACCTGTCTTCTTTCTTTATGTGTGGGAGGAAGCCAAATAAAAAATAAAAAACACAGGCAAACACAAGGAGAGCACCTTTGTAGACAGTGCTAACCACAGAGCCCCCCCTTGCTGGCCTTCAGGCCTACTTCATAATGGTGCGAAGAAAATGATAATCACAAACAGGGTTTTTACTGCATACAGGAATTATGAAATTTTTTGATTTTTTTTAATCAAATTCAAATCCTCTCTAAATGTGTTTAATAGCAATTTACCAAACAACCGTTGAACAAGGCGAACATAAACTTGAATAGGAGCGCTAAGCTCGTGTTTCAACGTCCAGAGTCAGGCTGTGTTGAACTCTCCCGATGATTTTAACGATAGTATTTAAATATTAATATTTTTTTAAAGCGGTTATGTTAATTGGGGGGGGGGGGTTCATTTACTCAAGCATAATAGGCATTTTGTTTATCATGCTTAGATTTCTGTCAAAAAAGGTAACAGACTCTTTGCATTTACTGTATGCGGACTGATCATGCTTGACCCCCCAAAAGGCCCATTCTGAGTCAGGAAAAACCCTGACAAATATTAGGCAATGCCTTGCAATACAAGCCTTTACTTAGCATTAGTTAATAGTACTTGTGTGTGTACGGAACCACACAAGTTTTGTTTTTGGTGTTTGTCCGTTTGTACTACTGTTATGCAGAAAATCTTTAAAATAGTTATTAAAAAAAAGAAAAGAAACGCAGCAGCCCATTTAAGCCCCCAAGAAAGAATATTTCTTGTTTCAAAGCAGCACCTAGAAAACAGACAAATACTGTCTGCTTCTGTTGACCACTCAGTAGCATTTTTTTTTCTTCCTGTTTGTTTAGTGCCTTATGCATCTTGATTGTAATTGCTGAATCTGGAAAAATATATCTCTCCTCCCTTCACTGTGTGTAATTTCCCTGTAAATCTGCTTTTCTATCCTAATTTGGGAGGTGTGTGTGTGTTACACAGGTAATTACAGTGTGCCCGTTTAGTGCCCCTGTATTTATCATGACATTTCTAGTAGATGAATGTATGGTTTTCTTGATACTTAATAACATAATACAGCTAAAACTAAGTAATCCTGTCTGGGAACATTTCAAATTACACATTCATTGTTTATATATCATGACAAGGTTGTATATATCATTATTTCCACCATGCTTTGGTTGACCCCTGTGAGAGCACAAATCCATTTCACAAGTTTTAGTAAGTGGAATTGTCCCTCTGTGCTTGTGAGCTGTAAATTCAAAGTTATGGAATACATTCAGGAAGTACCTCTTAGCCCAGAACTAGTGATAAGAACACCTATAATAACACCGATAAGGACAGAGCCATAGCCTACTACTGAGGCAGACTACTGAGTTATGGACGTGCTTTCCAGTCTAGAGTGAGAACACGTGGTTGAGGCTAGCCTATAAAGTCCATTTTAGTAGCAGCATGTGCTCATATTGTTAAGAAAAAAATACCTTCTTGCGATAACTTGATGAGCTCAACTGAAGCTGCTCAACATCAAAGTCCGAAACAATAACAGTGAACTGTCAAAGTGACCCCGCCCCCTTTGAATAGACCCATTATTTCTTACGTTTTACTCGCTCTGCATAAACACGCATAAACACTCTGCCAACTTAGCGACTTCTTTTTACTTCACCGCTCGTTTAAATCAAGATTCCTGTCCATTTTGTACGTATTTAAAGCTCCTAAGCGGCTGCTCGTGGCTTTGGCCTACCCACAAGGCGTCCCCGGGTTTCAAACTTAACTCGAAAGCTAGACGGAATTGTTTTCAACATTCAGCAAATGTAGGTTTCTCAGAATGATGAAGGCATTGCCATGAGCTCGTTCACGGTGCTACAGTTAGCATTAGGACACCGTGACGTCCAAAAACACCGCTATTGTGTGCCTCGCTGACATTGTCATGCGCAGCCGAAAAGTTCAGAAAACTTTTTCCCAAACTCACCATCCTCACGACAAGTCGCATTTTCCTCCTCGTCTCTGGTTACTTGCGTGATTATCGACGGCGAATGGTCCATTAGGTCCGTCACTCAAAGATAAGGACGTTTTTTTTTTTTGCTTGTATAAAATAGTTCGAAAAATAATTATTTATATTTTGCCACTCCCTGTCTGCAAACGCGCATACTGAGCGTAAAAATAAAGAAACGCTCTAAACAGCAGAAAGGGGTCCAAAGCAAACCATTCCGGACCAAACCGCTCTAAAATACAAAACGTTAAAAGTGTCTAAAGTAGTTTGTTTCTAAAAGTTCGTACGTTGAAGAAGTTCATCAATTTGACCATGCTAACATGGAACTTGACGGTTTCAAGGAAGCCCCATTCTTAAAGCCACAATGCAGGATGTGAAGCTTTTCACTAAATAGCACTGTAGGCCTACGTGTAACGTTAACGTGTTGCTCGTTTAGTTGGGGGGGGGGGAATGTTGTGGATACATTTCAATGCGTTTTTTTGGCGTTTAATTTTTAGTTTGACTTTGAGTGTATATTCGCCGAATATAAGTGCTAACTGTATAAAACCGATATTTTTCATAATTTAGATATATTTCCCAATATATCTTGTTAATCGTAAAAAAAAATAATAAAAAAAAATTCAATTTTCTGGCGTTTAAGTGAACCGTTTCTTGCACGTGGCGTGTTTTTAAAGTTTGTTCAAACCATAGACTGGCTTTGACGTTTGATGGGGGCAGCCTTAAAACCGACCGAGTAAAAAAAGGAAGTAAGGGAGTCTTTAAAGTGCCAGATCAAAGTAACTTTCTTTCTGAAAAATCTTCAGAAAGAGTCCTCCCCCATGTAAACAAGGATAGTTTATAAAATATGTTATAGCTGCAACTGTTTAAATAGATAGATAGATATATCTATCTATCTATCTATCTATCTATCTATCTATCTATCTATCTATCTATCTATCTATCTATCTATTTAAACAGTTGCATATTTATCTATAATTAAAATTATATATTAATAGAAAATAAACACAACATATAATATAAATTAAAACAGCTCAATCATGACAGAGATGGATATTCATGCTACAGAGTACAAGGCAACTATTTATTTGGCCTTTATTGAACCAGAAAAGAAGGTAGGCTATTTAACATTAACAAAAAACCTTATGATAAGGAATGGGGGATTTTTTTTTCCAAAGAAAAAAGACAAAAAAAATCTAAATTGAATGTGAAATTGGGATCACAAGAGGATTTTTTTTTTCTCACCAAAAAAACTAAACAAACTTTATTCCTATTCATCACATATACACGGTATAATGTAGCGAAATTCAATTACTGCCTTTAACCCCTCCTAAGTATTAGGAGCAATGGGCAGCTATCTATACAGCATCCTGGGAGCATTTACAACTTACTAACCTGTTAGTTATGTTGGATAGTGTTGTATCTCTAAAGTGATCTGAACATTTGTCTCTGGTTGCATATAATGGCCCTGACCCACCGACCCGACGGCTGACCGTCGGCAGAAAAGGCAGTGGGACTGATCAGTCGGCTCCCCGAGGTCCAAAAAGTGCCTTGGAACACACCGAAGCTACGCAGTCTTGAGCGTACGTTCTGCGCGAAATGACGAACGCGTCACGTGGGTCTGGCTTCTGCAGCTGACCGATAATGGGCGGCTTGTTCGAAATACGATCTCGTATTTTACGAAAATACTTCACTGAAACGTGTTTCTGAAAACATTTGAACTGCCATACAGTTGCTGAATCTGTCTTCATTTCAGATCGACAAAGGTCAGTTTAAAAGATTTTCGTAAGATTTGTAGAGGCGTTCGTCACTCATCCCGCTCGCCATTTTCCGGGTTAGCACTCCACCAATCAGATTGGTCATTGAGTCCGACTGCCCGCCCTCCGACCAAGCATGTCAGGTGGGCCAAAATGAAAGCCGACGGCCCCTCCAACGGACGACGGCACGGAACACACCAAACAGACTCGTCACCAATCTCGCCAGACTGTCCGACGGCCGATTATCGTGTTGGTGTGTCAGCGCCTTAAGCAATCTGTTACATTGAAGGGTTTTGTATAGGTGGACTGTCTCCCTGGTGCGCCTGATCCACACAGTCTAACCTCTGTAACTATACTAACTACTGAAACTGAAAAATTAAACTTGCTGTGACTTTCTGCCTGGTTTTACTGCGTTACAATTTGAATAATCAGCGTACACAGCTGAGTGGAAAAGCCAGTGTATTAATACCTGACAACTGTAATTCCTCTGATCACGGCTATTCTGCCGGCAGCAAAATATATCTCTGACTGTACACAATTAATTCCATTCATGTCCACCTTGTCTTTCAAAATACAAAATACTTTTTAAGAAGTTGTGGTCTTTTGGTTAGTTTTGTACTCTAATGAGCGGTACGTTTTGATAAGTATTCCATTAAGGAGATATTAAGGCTTAAAGAGAAATATGTTTCGGGGCATTCGTTTGCTTGATTGACTTGTGTCTCAGCTTCTATCCTCACAGCTGTGGTTGTCATTTACTCATCCCAGCTCAGCTTCACTCACACGTCCCCGTCTTTGAGCAGGATTTTGCAAACCTAAGACTTAGCTGTTCTTATCAACCAGGACAGGACAAATTGTACAAATGAATTACAGTAATAAAAACCACACTATGGATACTATCTTACACACGTCTCTCACATGTACCCTTTTATGTATGTACAGGTTTTGTATATATTATTATTGTAACATGCTGTCTTTTGAAATCTCTGCTTTTGTCCCACAATACAAACACTTTATCCTGTCATCAATAATGGATCATTTAAAAAAAAAAAAAAACTCAAAAGCTGTTAGCAAAAAAACTCTTTACTTTTTTTTATCATGGGCATGATTGAAGGTACAGTTGGAACACAGCAGCAATACCGTATATTGTCCATTGGATTGCGCTGTAAGAGAACAGAGGCTTTTGCATTAGCACCAGTGTAGTTGAGAGGTTACATCAGAGGATGTCGACGCGAGCGAAGGACTGGTCTGTGCCCAGATTGTTCTCCACAAACACCTCATACTTGCCGGCATCAGACAACTTAGCATTTTTGATGGTCAAGATCGTGTTGGTGTCTCCAATGTCAAAGAATACCCTGAAAGACAATTGTAGCACCTTTATTATCACTACTTGTTAAATATGCTGTCCCTAGAATTCTGAATTACAATCACTTCATTTGCAATCTACAGTAATTGGATGGTGTGTGTGTGTGTGTGTGTGTGGGTGTCCTGATGGCATTAGTTCACACACAATGCCTTTTCTCTATGTACACACATCCTGAAAAGCATTGTACACACACACACACACTATAGAAATAGAAATACATTAGTACAGCATTCCTCCTAATTGAATGTCTAAGACAGCCTACCTGTCATCTTCTTCAATGTCATCTCCATCTTTAAGCCATGCAACATCTGGAGGAGGCTCCCCACTTATTTCAGCCTTGAGCACCACTGTTGTCCCTCTTTTGGCCTTCTTGTTGTCCGGGCCTTTAGAAACCTTAGCAGGGACTGGGGATGCATGATGCAAATACGATGTCAGCCACATGCTTTATTGACAATCACAAGTGCTAGAATTGCAATTGCCTCAAAGATAAAGTCGTACAGGATGGAGAAGGAATGTCCTGCCCTACTCTGTCTCGGATTAGCTAGTACTCTTTGCCTTTGTTTTTTTGGATTGGTTAGGTTTAGGCATGAGGAGTGAGATTAGTTAGGGTTAGGGTAAGAATACCAGGATAAGCCAATCAGAGGCCGAGTAGGGCGGAACATTCCTTCGCCATCATAGGAAACGCAAATTGAGACACAAGAGGCACTACTAATCACTAGAGGAATGAAAGCTTGGCTTCAGACAGGTCCCAGGACAGGAGCAACCATTAGCATCAAGTGATTTCTGTCCACAGGTACAACTCTTTCTTCAGTTAGTACTTCACTTCATCTAGGATGATTGCTTAGGAACGTTTTTATTCCATTGTTCAAGAAAATTAGGTGTTTAGAGCAACAATTTTATAGTAGACATTTTGGGAAATACTCTTATTCGCTTTCTTGCCAAAAGCTATATGAGATGATTGGCACCACTCTCATATCTTTCCTGTAAATGATAATATATGTCCACAACCAGCAGCTGGTTAGCTTTGCTTAGCATAAAGACCGGGAAAAGGAGGAAACTCATAGCCTGGCTCTGTCCTAAGGTAACAAAAGCATGTTTCGATAAATGTTGAACTATTTCTTGAAGCTGTTTGATTAAATTCAGATTCTTCCAATCATGCCAAATATACAAAACTTAGATCCATGTCTCATTGTAAAGTATAGTAACAACAAATGCCAACAGATGATCTGTACCCACCTTCCACTAGAATACAGGCAGATCCGTATGTCTGTCCAAATGGATTTTTAATGGAAACTGTGTATTTTCCAAGATCAGCCAGAATCCCATCTCTAACCACGAGCGCCACAAAATCCGGGTCTTCAAAAACATAGCGGTACTTGGGACCATCCTTCAGCTCTTTGCCATCCTTGGACCAGACAATGAAAGGATCTGGAAAGGCGCTCACTCTGCACTCCAGCTTTGCAGCGCTGCCCTCAACAAGAACCACATCTTTGAGATCCTGCAGGATCTTGGGAGGGCCCTTCTCCCGCAGCTCTTTACGCGACCTATGTGATAAAACACGGGAATGTAAGAATTCTTTCATGCCTTAAACTCTGCTCAAAAAGGCACTGGAATGTCAATGATGCCGACAGACACCGGATAGTGTTGCACCTGTGGCCGCGATACGAGGCTTGGATTCGGACGGCAGCCTCCTGTACCTGAGGATCGCTGATGTTCACAGTGCACCCAGGAGGGGGCGCAGGCTTCACTTTGGACATCTGCAGTGGTCAGAGCAGGTTAGCATTAGGAGGAACCATGAAATGAGTTAAAAACCTTATTTAAAATCCAATTTATCAGAGCAGACAGTTTTGACTTGTCATAGCAGGACAAGCACAGTTGGCTCTGTTCTATTCAAGAGCCCCAGTAAGCCATGACATTGTGACAGTGAGCCAGCATGAACAATGGGACCCTGAAACTGAAGCAGCTAAATGGAATTCAGCCATCATTCATTTTGTTCATTGCACTTGTGCTTTTTCTACTGTGACATGTTCAAATCTGTGAAAAGGGCCTACATACTCTGGACCACTGGAAAAGATGAGTTAGGAGGAATTTTGTTCTTAAATGCATTAAATCGCATGACCTTACCAAGCATTTCTCTCATTTACAACTTAATGTCACATCTCTTACCTTGGAGAAAATCTGTGAAAATGTACTTTACCACTGAAGGATGTTTTTTTTGTGTGCAAATTAATTAAAAGGCATTACCTTAGCAAGCATTTCTTTCATTTACAACTTAATGTCACATCTCTTACCTTGGAGATCCTCACGCAGCAGCTCTCTTCTCCAGATCCACTCCAGAGGCAGCAACCCTAAACACTTCATGCTTTATATCTAGAGGTCCTCAGGGGAGAACAACTCATCACCTAGATGTTCCTTTTCCTTCTTTGGATACAAAAAAATACTCAGCATGACCACACTGATTGAGGATGCGCAACAAATGTTGCAGCCATACTCGTCTGTCCTTATAAAGCCTTCATATGAAATACTCGTGAGAATTTGGAGCAGTTAATAGTTTTGTTTGTGGTGGAAATGTGAGCCGTCCCTGGTGAGAATACACACATAACCGTTGGTCATCGGGGTCATGTGGAGGGAGTGGCCTCAGCCTGAACTGAGAACATTCTTTGATCATAAAATCATGACCTGACTATGATCTTTTATTTTAAACACCTTTCAAGTCATCTCTTCAGCTACTAGCACCAAGGAGTACAATTTAAACCATTTTAAAATATTGCAAGTTTAAGAATGGTTCATAGTAAATTCATAAAACTGCTTCCACTTTCACACATAGTTCCACTGTACAAGCAGATAGCAAGAATGCATATATTTGTCATATTCCCTTTATTGTTCATAGCCTTAACAGCTGTCATGCCTTTTCCATGCCAGATTCAGAAATGTCACAAAATAAACAGCAGCAGCTATAACAAATACAGTCACTCAATAAATAAACAAATTGCAAAACACACAAAGCAGTCACAGTCATATAATCAAAAATAATCATTCATTTAACAAACTGTTTTTTTGTCTGTGGGTCTAATATCCATCACGAGGCACTGCAACACATTCAACAAAATACGGCATAGGATTTTAATACAAAATTGGAGCGTTCAACATCTTTTTTTTTTCAAAACTGTTGTCTGCTTACATAAATAGTTGTAGTTTCATTTTATATGATTATAGAACATAATATATTGCACAGAGACATACAGTTTAGAATCGCATTCTCATGCTGATCTTGCATGTTTTCATTCAGGTTTAAAGCAAGTCCCTCTGTGCTCAACTTCTACTCTGCATAGGAAAATTACTGAGCCCAAAAGACAAAGAGCTGCAGAAAAGGGCAGTATTTATCTAGCAATAGCATTAGAATATATAGAGTTAGCAAAATAATTTCATAGAAGTACTAACAATCTGTCAGTCAATACACAGATTAAAACTCTTGATTTTTTGCTGAATGTATGACGCAGCTTTTTGTGATACTGTCGTAAAAGACTTATCAGTGTCTGATTGCAGTTCTTGATACTTTATGTATAATGAAATTAATTCAATCTGTCACAGAAATCTGTACTTGATATTAACACGCGTGACAGCAAAGGGATTCACATGCTGGTCTTAAAACTGAATTTGCCCTCACAAGGCAAAAGCAATATCAGAGAAACAACACAACATAGCCATTTATTTACCAAGAAATAATGAGGAAAGATCAAATGATCAATGCATCACTGATAAATGATCAATGTATTGTTAAAGCAAAGGTGCTGGTACTGACGCCTGAGGATGGACTTCCAAAACAAATATTTAGGATCAACCATATTTGAACAAAAAGGGATAATGGGCATTTTCTGTGGTGAGACGTAACAATATATTTGGAAACAGACATTAAACACCAATATGCCACTGAGTCTTATTCTACTTTCAATCCAAGGGACAAAAGCCGGTACGTGCCCAATTGCAATTCCAGAGTGATAAAACAATTAGATACAATTTATGAATTATCCCATTCTGTAATGGTTTGCAAATCAGCCAGGCATGCATCCTCTCAGTTACATTCTCTTGACTTGTTTTTTTTCTGTGGACTGCAGAAACAAAGAGCCATCGAGAACATCTTGGAAGCCGCTGAAAAGGCTTCCCTTTGGCTTTGGATGACTAGTGGGGCGAATTAAGCTACCTGGACACAAGCTGGGACCTGATCACCCCCGGCACAGTCGCCCGGGCAAGGGTGTCTGATGATAAGACCCGAAACAGCTGATGACCTCGGGTCTATCACTGATTTAATAATGTTTTATGATTTTATTTAGAGGTACATACCGCAACATATCTCATACATAGAGCATGGAATAAGAGGTGTCTCTTACAAATTAATGAAATATTCCCTAGAGCTGTAAGGATTGTCTAAGATTTGTTAACATTTCTGATTTCATGTTTTGTATAGTCTGCAGGGGCTGTAATATTGCATATTACTGTGTACAGTGTCTTTCAAGCTTATATGGGCTGGAAACCAAAAAAGGTGTGTGCTACTTAATTAAGGGAATAAATAAATAATAATTTCTAATTTAATTCTAACCATTTTAAATCTTCTTAAGGTTCGGCATTTAAAAGCTATCATTTATAAAAACCTAATAAATCACTCATTTTTTCAACACAGTAGCTTTTAGAAATGGAAAATTACAGCTAAAATAAGAATTAATATTATCATCAATGTCCTAAGGAACATCCTTTCTCAATGGTTTGGAAAGGCTATTGTTTATGCTGACTAATGCTAACTGGTTAAGGGCACTTGGAGGCACCCCAGTATCACCAGTGGGTTTCTAAAGCGATTGAGTTTAGCACTAAAGCCCTGAATGATCTTACATTTAATAATGATCTCGTATCTCAGGCAAAGTGCTGTACGCACACTCAGAGAACACATTGACCGACGGACTCTGCAAACTTGTAAACGTCATTTTAGTAAACTCAGAGATGAGTGCAAATATCTCTGCGTGGCTAATCCCACTGGATCTTTTACACTGGGATGAGTGGAAGAGCTAAGCTGAACTGGAAGCCAATGCTCTGGTTGTTAGCTTACTTGTGGTGAAGGAACTAGTGACAGTTCTGCATGGAGCCACTTATGCTGTGCATAGTGTCACTTGGAGCAAAAATTATGATCTAATAACGAATTCCAAAGCAAAACTCTGATTTTGAGAATCATTACTATATTCAGTAACATTAGGGAAGAAATGTGTGCTGATTTTAAGAGTCCTTTTCTAAAAGCCCTTTAGACGTATACTAGAATCCTCCTTTGTATTCTCTGAAATCAATTTACACTTTAAAAACTCAGAACAACAAAGTAACTGGAACTGCTACAATCTTGACAATCAGTGAGATGCTACAGAACTGTAAAAACTCTGGTACTGTAGCACGAATAACACTGCTTTAGTTAAAGTTGGATTAAGTTTATGGAGAACAATACTTAGCCCAAATCTGGGGATTTCCTTTATCATGGACACAGAATTAGACATCATAGAATTAACTTCTGCACAGGAAACATACTCCTTGTTTTGAGATTGTGCTGAGTATTCATCATTTTGGAATCTCGTCAATAACCTAAATGAAACAATGTTTTTAACATCAAAACTCTAATTGCAGCAATTTTAGGCCTTTCGTGGTAGGTAACTACAATGCATTCCCTCTAATCATTGTAGAGTTGACAGTAAGAAAGGAAGTAATTTATCCAAAATGTATGCAAAGTTACAAACCTTGAGGTACTAACTTGAAGACAACATCCTGCCTTGCATGAACAAGGTCCACCATATAAAAAAAATACAGTCAGGCTCTTGTAACTTTGAAAGAGTTCCCTTAAGTGTGAAAGCATTCTCTAGATTCTCTTTCAGAACCAGACAAGAAAAAGAAGTGACGTCTCTGTAGATCACAGCCACTGATTGTTTCTTGAGTTTTTTTTTTCTTCTTCCAAGCAAGTTCAACAACTCAAACCTGAAGGGACCACCCCACCTCAGGGCCAAAGTCTTGTCTGGCTCTGAGGATGTTTCCCCCCCTGTAAAGTCATGACAACTGACTTTTGGAAGCCTGTTTTCATTGGGTGAGAGGTGTGGGGGATGAAATTGGCACATTTGGCGTGGCAGGGCTGGTGGGGGTTTGTGGCGAGCTCTGGTAGGACCGCAGGAGGACTTTGTGCTTGGTGGCCATCTCCTCTCGCCTGCGCTGCTGGTCGGCCAAGAATTCCTTGAGACGGGTAGTTGTAAAGGTGAGAGTCTGCCTGCGAAGGCGCATCAGGTAGGCATCCTGAAGCCAGGAGTTATTGAAGCAGTCCTTAATGGAGGGCCGGGCCCTGTTGAAGATCAGACAGTGAGGATCCAAATGTTAAAAACAGAAAAGGGCAGCATACAATGGATTGTAATAAAGTACTGTAAAGTGCTGTAAAATTAGGTCTCAGCAAAAGGCAATGATAGAAATTCTATGCAATACGGCAACTAAAAAAAGGACTAATGTTCAACTTACCAAGGGTAGCTACAGAGGATCTTTTTAAGAAACAGAGAGGCACTTTGGGACACATTCTGGTAGAGTTTAGAGAGGTCAAACTTTGCCGCCTGGATCCTGGCTTCAGTCTCCTGAGGATCATTTTCAATGAAAGGCGACTTGCCGCTTAGCCTGAAAAATCAGAGGGGGGAGTTTTTTTGACACCCTCAAAACATGTCAACAATGCCCAATGAAATCTGAGATGGTTCCTTAGGTTAGTTGTGAAATTAGTCTCGCATTGCCAGACCTTCCTCCACAGCGCTGTGGAGGAAGGTCTGGCTAGTCCACACAGCATTCCGGGATGGGAGAAAAACGTGCTCTGGTTTATCGGCATTTCTTTAAACCAATCACAATCGTCTTGGGCGACGCTAAGTGCCGAGCCGAGCCACGGTGCCGCTGCAAAATAGCCTCGGGAAGGAACTTGTTTTGGTGTGTGTACACATGTTTTGTTTGAACATGTGTACGTTCAAAGGTAGTTTTAGTCGTGCAACAGAAAACTCCGATTGGACAGACTAGCTCGCTGTTTGGATTTCCCCTGCAGAGAGAGCAGTTAACCATAGTTTAAAATTACAACACAAAGAAAGCGGAAGGAAACGAGACGTATGAAAACAGACATCCGAATGGAGTGACATCGAGAGCAATCCCGGAAGTGGAACGACGTGGATATAGACTAGTTGTGAATCAAATGAATATCACAAGAGCAACAAGATGTCCAGACCATGAAAATCACAGTATATAGAAAAGACCTGTGATCTTGAAATCATAAGCCTCCTTTCACATAAAGAACACTATAACAAGTTTATTTGAAGAAGGCCTGCTGGCTGCAAGCTATGAAAGCAGTACTCACATGATGAAAGTCAGTACACCCACGCTCCAGATGTCAGCTGGAGGACCCACAACATCCCCTTTCAACATCTCTGGAGCTGAAGAAAGGAAAAGTGTTTTGCCTTCATTGTTTTACACAGAACTTTCATTACATCTGCAAATAGTCTTCATACTATGCAGTATGTATTTACTGATGTTGCATAGTTTTAGTTCTTAGTTCATAATACTCCTGGGATTTTATAGCTAGTGCATGCCCACTGACAAAACAGTTAATGTAATTCTGAAGTTAATTCTACTTGTTTAATCCTCTAAGTGCCTTACCTTAATCAGCCTAACCACCATCAGTCACTTAATAAATCCATAGAACACATTTCTATTAAATGATTTCTCTGAATATGCACAGGGACATTCATTTCTCCTAGGGACTTATATTTCTGATTGTTTAAATTAGGGTCTGTGATAATTGCTTTGTGTGGACAAATAGTCATAATCTTGTGTGTGTATGTACTTTGTCCTCATGTCCCTCTTGCAAAATAGACCATGATTTAAATTAGACTTACTGAGTAAATACAGTTTAAGAAGGTTACTATCAAACTAACTAAATGATCATTACAGGAATAATATTGACCTGAGCAATCCAATAAGAGCAATCATTGATTTTTGGCCACTTGAGGGCAGCACAACCTGTAAACACACTTTGATATTACCTTGTAAGGTTGATTTTGCTCAAGTGTTAGCAAAGAGTTGCTTATTTACACATCCAGCAGACACAAAGTCCAATATTCACATTCCTTTAAGCTCCTATTTGGTCTCTACCATCTTTCTAAAGCAAACAGTGGTCGGTTTATTAGGGCTTTTTCTGTAAAAACAGCCGCCAACTGCGTCTAGAAATGATGCTGATGAGAGCAGTGAGACTGAATCAAAACGGTAAAACGTTGTGGGCCACAAAACCAAAACAATGAGCAATTAATGCTAATTAGTTTTCACACAGTATGTTAACATAAAAATACTGACGAGCGAAGCTTTAATTTTACATTCCCTGTGGTAATGTAAAATGAACAAACAGGGCTCTTACACATATACTCAAGCGTTCCAATAGGAGGGCTGAACTGCTTGAGGAAAAGAGGGTTGTAAGTCTGAGCGCTGCCAAAGTCAATGATCTTGATGACGTTCATGTAGGTGATGATGATGTTCTCCGGCTTGATGTCCAGGTGGAGGATGCGCCGGGTATGGAGGTAGTCCAGACCCTGGAGGATCTGCACGATGTAGGTGACCACGTCATCCTCGGAGTAACGGAACCTGAAACGCACCAGAAATCTGCTTATGAGAGGGAGACGATTTTGAGGCAGTTGCTCATCGATGCATTTCTAAATAAATTCTGTTCTTTCAGTTTAAATGGGGAAACCAGGTTAACGATTTCACGTCAGACAAAGCAACCAATTTAACAAGTACAGCTGTCTGGCTTCACCTGTCTATGAGGCTGAAGAGCAGCTCCTTCCCACTGCAGTACTCGGAGATCAGCACCAAGTAGCGCGGTGTGACGTAAGCTTCGTGCAGGGCCATGATCCTGTCATGATGAAGGGACTTGAGGATGTCGTATTCCTGCAGCACCGTCTGCTTGCTGTCTGCCTCATACGGAACAATCTTAGCCATAAAGAGGTTGCCTGTGGCGTTTTCCCGGCACTCACGGATCACACCAAACCGACCCCTGTGTGACAAAGAATAAGTCAGTGGTCCCTTTTCCAAGTTATTTCTTTGTCGCTGAAAACAGTTGCCTGCTGTTGCTAAAAACAACAACAGATCAAATAGTAGATCCATGAGATATAAGACGTTAAAGCAAGAGGTAGGGATTAGTGGAAGTGGATTAATTTTGAGTAACTCGGTCATGATTTCTGGAAAGACATTGCTGTTGAGGTTTTTATTTTATTTATTTTTTGCGCACCACAAGCCGAATGCAATCTAGTTACATTTTATTGGAGAAAAGGCAGACATCTCTATGGCCGATATCTCCAACACTGGCCAACTCACACCAAAATAATCTAGATTGATAAATAGCACTACAGGTAAAAGAAAAAATATGTATTTTGGGGTGAACTGTCTCTTTAATCTATTGTAAATATAATAATATTGATTATAGCAGCTTTCAAATCGTTAAAAGTAAACTAAACTAGTTTTCAAGGTAGGGTTTAAGTTGTCAGCCCACATTTGAGTTAGTTTTGCTTAAAATGGGTTGTTCATATTTAAGCCAGGTTCCATCAGTAGTGATTACCTTGCTTTTTCATCCATGAAGGTGTAAGGCTTCTGTGGAACTCCCTGGCGCAGAGATCCCTCTCCAGGCTTGCCCAAAGGCGTCCTGCGTCCCGAAGGTGTGGCCCGTCCAGATGGTGTGACCCGTCCAGACGGGGTACTCCGGTTGTCCCCTCCCTGCAGCAGCGGTGTCAAGCTCTGCACCACCACCACGGGCCGTGAGACAGCCACCGGTGGCGAGACAGTCATGGGTTGTGACACGGTCACAGGTGGTGACGCGGTCACTGGTGGTGACACAGTCACAGGAGTGACTGAACGGGTGCTAGTTGTCGGTGTGGAACTAGATTGCGAAGGTGGAGTAACCCGCGCAGCCGCAGCTGGCACATACATGGGAACGGATGAAATAGGTTTCCCGATGGCAGGTGCAGGTGGTGGTACAGGAGATGGAGATTTGTTGGGGGCTGCATTTACAGGACTCCGAGGTTTGGGTGGGACAAGAGGGGGAGGTGCCAATTTGGTTTGGGGTTTGCTCACGCTAATGCTAATGGTGGTCTTGGCTTTGGCTGCCGTGGCTTGGACAGCTGTGGTGGTCTGAACAGGAGCTTGTTCAGAGGGAGCTGTACTTACGGGCGCAGTAACAGCAGGGCGGCTAGCTTCAACCTGCACAGTGGGTTGGATGGTTACTGGAGAAGCAGATTTAGCCGCAGAGGGAGCAGGAGCAGGAGCTGAAGTTGAGGGAGGGACAGGTGTTACTATAGTGGATTTACTGGGAGCTGGTTTAATGGGAGGCACTTTCATTGATGACATCATCACCACAGGGGGAGTAGCTGCAGGGACAGTCTTGACCACCACAGTAGCACTGGATTTAGCTGGTTCGAATGAAAGACAAGGGGAGGGGCAATAAGAGGGAGGATACACCTCAAAGACACATTGTCCAATAAGGTATGTTATGTACGCTGTCCCAGACAAATGGTATTATCAACATACACATAAAAACCTAAAATGAGTTGAGCAAAACAAAAACTACACTTAAACACAAAAAAACAATATTGTACTGCAATCTGTTGCATCTGACTTTATCTGTTAAGGTAGGGACATAAAATAGTGCATTGAAAGTGAATTAAAGCTCTCAAGGACTTTTTTTTTGGAGATAATACATACCTGAAGTATCCAGGCTTACTACTTCTGAGAGGTTGCTATAGGGGCCCTGGCCAGCTTTATTGACACATGCCACCCTGAACCTGAAGGAGCCTCCTGCTGGCAAGTCAACCACATTGTAATAACAGTCTGCAACCCCTGTAGCCACGATCAACCAGTTGGTCTCACCTGGGGAGTAAAAATAAGATCAGTGTGCCCATTTTATTTCAAGAGACATTACACTTGCAATATTTTAAATAAAATACACACAGACACCTTGTTTTGCTATTTATAAGTCAGTCTCATATCTCAAGTGTATGGACGTATTGATAAATTGAAAAACATTCCATTTAGTTAAATAGTGGTTCTTATGTTGTGAGGCTGCTACACTGTATTTATGTTTCAGGTTAGATTTCATCAGCCATAAACATGTAGTTCGCTACTTCACCTTCACCACTATATGCCATAGCACACAAGTTGCCGTAGCAACCTTAAAGGTATACATCAGACAGGCACATAAGGGTACTTCTCAAAAGGTAAGGCTGTGCAACCCTTTTGGAGTGAATGAAGTAAATCAGAGAAATAAAACACTTTTCTGATTGTTCTTATAGCGGTTATGGTCTAAAGAACGATAAACACACCCAGACTTCTGCAGGAAGGTGCCACATTGCCGGATTATGAGTTAATGCAGAGATTCATCACGTCTGTTTCTGTGTGTCTGTGTCAGGTACACTTGCGCGTCGGTATCACACGCTGGAGTCAAAGCAGCGGTTGGGAATGAGAATGGGCTGCCCAACCTGCCCCAACCTGTTATTGGCTGGGGGTTACACACCTACATAGAGCCCAAATGCTCTTTGCTGATGCCCATAAAGATCCCACAATCCCACAAAAATAAGAAGAAAAGAGAAAATACAGGCAGAGGGCAGGGTCCCTGCGTACAGACACCACCACACACTAACTAGTGGGTCATAGGTGATGATTGAGAGGGATTCATTTTGAAGTAGTCTATACATAATTTTGTAGGAAAATCCTACATATTATGACTTTAGCCCTTGTGTTGTCTTCCCGTTGACCAAGAACTTTTTTTTTTACTGCTTTTGGCGATTTTTAAAAATGTTTTTTTCCCTTTTTTCAACGTTTTTTTTTATTTTTTTTTTTAACTTATGGTCAATAAACCTAATTTAAATGACATACCTCATTTTTTAGCTTAAAAAAGCAAAAACTTATGAATTATTTTGACTAATAGTTAAGATCAGAGAATATTGAATGAAGTTTAATTAGGATACTGTTTTAAACCTCATAAACATTTTTTTTCCAAATGCTATGAAATGGAAGTATTAATTTTACCTGCAAGGAATGTTGTACGGGTTACATCCAACGTACATGCATGCATCCAAGTTATTGTGGGGCAATTTGGTTGTAATAAACCCATATTTCTTTGAAAACGGGTCAAATTTCACCCAAGGACAACACAAGGGTTAACTTGTTTGATGAGAGTAGGTGCGTTGCATGGAAAGGAAAACCTCAGTATTCTGGGCAACACACAACATATGGTTTGAAACTCCATTACTCCTGGATCTACATAACCCTTTTAAAACCTACGGTAAAAAAAAATATCAACCATCCATGGGGTTCAATCTAAAAAGGGAAATAAAACGTGAAATAATTGTCAGTAAACACTGACCATCTGCCTTCCTCTCCAGAGAGTATGTGCAGGGGGCTATTGTGTCTGAGGGCCTCCACAGTACCAGGGCTGTGTTGTTGTACTTCTGAGGTATTTCAGGGGTCCCAGGACGATTGGGCAGACCTGTAAAAACAAATGTATCCTTATTATATACATATCACTTGGCCTCCAGTGTCTTTTCAAGCTCTCTGTTGTCTATCCAGTAGACTATAACAGTCTTTATTACTCTATTTATTTAGATATAGAACTATAATAAAAGTGGTGTATGTCTCAGTTCTTACGAGCAAGAGATATTGTGCAAGAGCTGGACACTGCGGCCAGGGGGTTTGTAGCAACACATTCATAGACCCCTGCATCCTTTTTAGTGGTCTGCATGATCATCAGTAGCTGCCGGCCATCAGGGCAGGCGATCATGTTCATCCTGGCATCAATCTCCAGGGGCTTCTTATCTGAGGAAACATGCACAAAAATGGTCTTATTATGAGATATAATGATAAAGATTTAAGTTTAACATCATAAATTAAAATGACGAAGAGTGTTAACTAAGTTCTGTTAAAATAAAATAAAAAAGTCTACAACTTCTCTAATCATGGGACCGTATGTTAGTATGTAGCGAGATGAAATGTAAAGCTTGATTTATGGTTCTGCGTTAAATCTACGCCGTAGGTATGTACGTAGGTATGCGTAGATACGGACCCTATGCAGCAGCCTGACGTGCACCTCCTCAGAAATGTAACTAAACGTCGCGGCGACAACTGTGATTGGTCTGCTTGGCTGGGCTTGGTAGCGTTGCATTTCCCTGTACTCATTTACGGGTTCTCCTTCTCCGTAAACAGCATGAAATCGAGGAGAGGGTTAACTTTTACTGCCACAGATTTCCCATCATGATCAGAAAACACAGGGGAGACATTTTGTTTCTCTCCGTCTCTGCCGCACTCATACACCCAAGAATAATGATGTAAATTATTGTAATTAGCAAGTGAAGTCATTCTGACCATCCATCTGTGAGATCATTACACTGCCTTGTTTGCATCAGAGATCCTTACCTTTCATCCAGGTGATGTGTGGGTGGGGGCTGCCTGCTGGCAGACAGCTGAGTGTGACTGGATCCCCCTCCAACAGGACGTGATCTCTCAGCTTGATGTGGAATACTGGAGGGAAATCTGGAACCAAAAGACAATGGACCACTTAAATAATGTCCAAATATTGATGAGTAAAATTAAAAGTTATGATTTGCTGTATCCAATGATGGTTAAGACCAACATCACTGGAACCACTGTACAACTTCTGAAATAGGATCAGCTGGGAACCTTTATCTTTGTGTTCTTCCCCCAAAACCCTCTTCATTTTCAAGGTATATGTATGGGCCATACAAAGGCATCACATGTACATTTATGAAGCAATGAAATTGTATTTTTTTACTGATGTTGACATACATTTGTGTGTTATTGTTTGGTAGACCATTTAGCATGCAATGTTTACGAAAGGAAAACATAAAGTTCTTCTGCTAAGCTAAGCTGCTGCTTGCTGACTGACTAACTGCCTTATATTTGATGGGAAGATACGAGAGTGGTCTTCTTATCTAACTCAGGGGAAGAAAGCGATAAAGCTTATCTCCCCAAATGTCAAATTATTGCTTTAAGCTCTCATTACCTTACCCTTGACACCATGCAATCAGAATCTCTTCATGCAGACTCCTGTGTAACTTACCAGAAGCTAGTCTGGAGTAATGGCGTGAACGTAAGGAACTATTTTCTCTGGAGATTGCTGTTGGTATGTCTGGCTGTGATACTGTCTTGTCTCGCCTCCCTCTGGTCAGGCCCCATCTGTCCCAGCGGGATCTGCGCTCAGTCTCTGCAACTGTACAAGAAAAAAACAATTGCCTCCATGAATCAACCATCATGCATGTAAGAAAGTCATTTCTTGATAGTACTCTCCAAACACGGAGAACTTAATACTTTTCAAAGATATGACGTATGAGTATATACCATACATACCCTTAGGTGTTTCTGACTTTAGGCTGGACATGGAGTCTAGAGACTCTGATGAGGCACCATTACTGGCCTGAGATGCCAGCTGGTTCTGAGGAACACTGATATTCTTCATAGCACGGCTCTCTGACGTTGAACGGCGAAGCAATGAAAGAATTGGTGTCCTCTTGGTTTCCTTGTCCTCTGATGCTTTCCTTTCCTCTGAAAAACTGCGAATTCTTGTGGAGATACCCGCCACTGTTGATTCAATCTTTCTGCGCATTGCCAAGACCGGCGATTCATTAGGTTTCTTTAGCTCCTTTTCATCTTGTTCCCCCGACGCATTATCTCCACCATCCATGCGCGTCATCTCCACTTCCTTCTTCTCCTGTGACCCTCTTCGCCCGAGAGTCCAAGAAAGCCTACGTCTTGAAGCAATGGAATCCTCTTCTTTGGTCGTTTCGTCCTTGCGCTCAGTTGACGGAGTTCTCTTCAGGCGCATAGAGAGTCTTTTCATAAAGCCTTGGTCCTTTTGAGCTTCACGAAGGTCCAGGACTGACTTTGACTTCTCCTCAAGTCTCCTTGGTGCTAATTGCAATGGTGCACCGATTGGCCCCGGTCTGTATATCTCTTCACCTGACTCTGTGGAGTCTGGTGAAATCGCTTGTGATTTGTCCTCATTCTTTGACCGCGACAGAAATTTGAGACTTCTTGAGAGGGAAGATTCACGTTTTTTGAAGCGTGCCTCAAAGACCTCTTCAGAGGTAATGTCCTCGAAGTCAACTCCTGCTGAGAGCTCTTGTTGGGATGAAGCATGTATGGTAGTCTTCGGTGGACTGGGTTCTTTTGTCATCATTTCTGGTGATGCTACCCGGGAGTACACAGCAGCATGCTCAATGGTTGACATGACGGCTGGCTTTGGTGGACCAGGTAAAGCCGAGGACATGTAGGCAGGTGGAGATGTGGGTACCAATGTGTCACTTGATACTGAGGATGATGAGGTGGCTGGAGCAACAATGGGTGTGGAAGGGCCTAAAGGTTGGTCATTGAGAGGCTGAACTGCAGGGACCATGATGGTCTGCATAATACTTGCATATGCTGAAGTGCTTCCATCTGGAAGAACAACTCGAGCAGGAAGCGAGGGTGGCACATAAGTTGACACAACATTTGCTGATGGATGGGGATATTCCTGTGTTGGTCTCAACATAACTGAGCTTGTGGTTATGATCATATCAGAAGATTTTGCAGGCATAGTTACTTCTTCTTTTATATTTTCTTCAGAGGCGTCTACACTTCCTTTTGCATTCGATTCAGCAACACTGACAATTCTTTCCTCTTCCTCTTTCATAATCTCTCCTTTTTCTTCTTGCTCGATCTCTCCTTCTTCCTCCATTTTCTCTTCAAGTTTCGAGCTTTGGGCCACTGGAGGAGGTGTAGGAATTCCCTGGCCCGTATACTCTGATTCAATCATTGGTTCTTCTGATATGCTCATGTCCTTCTCTGAGAAACCACTTGTGCTTGATCTCTCATCAAAATTACTATCTGTGGTCAGCCCATCCATCTTTTCGTTCATAGTGTCATCAGGCTTTATCTCTTTCTCCATTAATGACTCCTCGCTTTCTGTTTTGGTTGGACTTTCCTGCACAATTGACTCTGGTGCCGGCAGTTTTGGTGAAGGTTCCCTGGGAGTTACTGGACGGGAGTCTAGCTTGATTTGCTCAGTGAGAGATGACATAGATATAGCCTCCTTGAGCCTTCTCTCTTCTACCTGCGCCAAGGGTATCTCCAAGGGAGCTCCTAAACGGCGGTGTAAAGCTATGGGTTCTGAATCACCTTGACTGAAGGAAGCAGTTTTGCGCAAAACTTTGGGTTTGGGAACGTCCTCCGTTGCAGAGTCGCTGGATGCAGCTCTGATTAGTGGGGGTGGGCCCAAACGAGCAGTACGAGAGTAGCGATCTGAGGATATTGCACGTTTTTCATCTCCCATTCCTAATGTTTCCAACAGAGGTCCTCTCAGCCCACTCATCTTGTTGTCCACAGAGCCACCACGAAGCAGTCGCTGTCTCATCAGCTCCAGTTTAAGAGCGTAGTCTTCTTGACTCATCTTGGCCGTTCCTGGGCTGGTGCTCCTCCTCGGTAGTTCCATAGAGACAGCTTTCTTGAGAACTCTCCTCCCATTCTCTTGGTTTCCTTCTCCAGCTCCTTCCTCCGGTGTAATCCGCAGCAGCAATGCACTGTCGGCTGAGCCTCCACGTCTTAGCTCTCCTCTTCGTCGTCCACCCTCTGGTTTGTCCGACTCCATGCTTGAACCCCTTCGCAGGGGTTTTCTAGTCAGCTGTGACTTTTGCGGCAATTCAGCAGGGGATTCTTCATCTGAGGAACCCCTGTCATTTTCTTGTGACGACCTTTTCCGCAGGTGGCCTTTACCTGATAATTCGACCCCTTCTTTATCTGTTTCTTTAGGGTCACATTCCATTGCCTTCTGGGCTTGAGCAGGAGACCCAGACAATATACTCGTTTCGTCCTGTTTTCCTGTTTCCTGCTCATTGGTCTGGATGTCATTAAGTGATATCCTTGATCCAGAAAATTCCATGTTAAGTGGCTGTGGAATAAATGGTAGTTCACCAATGTCTTCATCAGAATCTGAAGATGATGATGGCAAAGGGGAACCTTCTTTAAGGTGCCTGGGAACAGCAATGGAGACATGGCTGGAGGAATCGTTTAGCAACTCAGGTATGGACCTCATGACCATTTTGGATTTATAGCTGATTAGTGAACGCTGTGAAAGAGGAAATATGATACAGTTAAAAAAAATTAAAAGATGTGACCATATAATTATGTATAGGCATTCTAATTGTAACGCAATATAGAAAGCCAGAATAGGCAATAAAACATCCCCCACCTGCCATTTTCTGCGAGATACAAACTTCTTCAGGGCCTCTGTACTTATGGCCTTCCCCTTGCTCAGTAGCTGTACAATAAAGACATTAAATGTAATAAAAAGAAATGAGGACGTAGCAAGGTATCATCAAGGAGAAATTACTGCAAAAAGAGGTTGTCGATGATTAACACTGTAGTGTGAAGTACCAATGGCCTAGTCTTACCTTGAACCAGGGGTGTCGGAGACATTCTTGAGTATTAGGTCTCCTAGAGGAAGATGATGGCATATTTCAGTCTTCCAGGTTATGCACATTTGTTCCATTATCTAGTTTTATTTTTATTTATTTTTGGGGGCTTTTTTTCCCTTAATTTCAGAGTGACAGTGGATAGACAGGAAAGGTGGGAGAAAGATGGGGGATGACACGCAGCAAAGGGCCGCAGGTCGGATTAAAACCTGGGCCGCTGCAAAGGCCTCAGCCTACATGGGGCGTACGCTCTTACTGGGTGAGCTAGAGGTCGCCCCTCCATTATCTAGCTTAATAAACTGGGTTGTCTTAGCTATCCTAAATCCTAAAAAGCCTAAAAGCACCAGAGGAATATGGTCGTATAAGAACTGCAGACAAGGACTAAAGAAAAATTAAATATAAAAACTAAATGTGCATCTGATAAGTAGTGATGGCCAAATGAAGCTTAGTGAACCATTTTCTCTTTTTTCTGAGCCCACTGGATGGGGCTCTCTGTTCAACAAAGGGTTGAAAACACACTGAATTGCCATTCCTTTAACCTTTTTCTTTGAACAGAGAGCGCCATCTAGTGAGCTCAGAAAATAAAGACAGTGGTTCACGAAGCTTCATTTGACCATCACTATGATAACCATCTAATATTGAAACAACATGAGCAACTTCACTTATTATGGAACAATTTTCTCTATGCAGTAACAAATTGGCAGAGAGGAAAATGTGGTGACAGCTGTGACATTGTCTAGAGTTATTTAAACAGCTTTGAAAAATTAACTATTATAATACTGTTATTACTATTGACTATTAATTATCATATAAAAATGTACATTAAAAAATTTACTACTTTAAAATAATTAAGTAAATTAAGTAAAAATATTGAATTAAATCTGAGAATAGTGAATGAGACGGATATTGAATTGACAAACTGCACACTTCACGTCATCATCTCATTGTTGTTGACAAAAATCTGGTTTGTATTTGTGTGTTTTTACAAGTGATGACAAGTTTATTGACAGATGTTAAATAAGGACATTGTTATCAATCGGATTTCTCATTCTGATATACTGTGTTTACCTAAAAGACTATACTGTATATTTTGGATGGTTTCAGACATCAGGATTGACTGAAAATAGGTCCTTCAATATCTCATGCATTATTCAGTAGAACTCATTTCCTGAATGGCTTGTTGCAATTATAAATTATATAAGTATATATGTATTTTCACAATAATGTTACATAAAACAAATCTTGATAAAGAAATCCAGCAGAGTAACTCACAGCCTGTCTGCTACCAGCAGTTTTATGATGAACCCTTTAGCCTCTCGGCAAAGCTCCGCAAACATGCTCTCCTCGAAGGCCACGTTGTAGTTCCGGATGTTCAGTGCGGAGCTGCGGTCATTCTCTCCAGCAAATGGAGAAACTCCCGTCAGACTGATAACAGAAGTAAATACTCATGTTTAAAGACAGGCAAACATGTCAAAAACTGACATTGATATTCAGCATCCTGAAATACATTTAATAATGAAGAAAATAAATCTTTTTACTTAAAATTATACTTACCACAGGTATGCAATAACTCCAATGGACCTTGGAAAATAAAGAAGACAATTATAAAAAGGCTGTGTGTTAACAGAAAACAAACAAACTAAGTTCAAGAGATAATTTACCAGATGTCTGTTGCTTTTGACACGGGGGTCTGATTGACAATTTCTGGTGCGACAAATTCTGGTGTGCCATATTTGCAGTATTGAGCCTCATCGGGTGTGATCTGCACTGCGTTACCGAAGTCACAGATACGGATCTGATCACCCAGGGAGTCTGCCATGAGGATGTTATCAGGCTGAGGAAAGAATAGTATTTTATCAAGTTCTGCCATCAGTGCACATTTTGTATGATCATTTGCTAAATGTAAGAACAAAAACTTTTCCAGTGTTCCATTTCTAATACACGTTTTTTTATATCTAAAGGAAGACAATGAAAGAGTGGGAGAGCGAGGATCCATGAGAATCTACCTTAATGTCCAGGTGTATGATGTTTAGATGGTGAAGGTAGTCCACACCCTCAATCAGTTGTCTTATACATGAACGCACCTGGTGGTTCCAAAACACAAACATACCAGTACAGTCGTAATTTATTTGATAAATAAATGACATACATATGATCATGACATGGAAATTGAAGTGTTTAGTGTAAGATTTGCTGTGGAGTCATAAAACACGGCACTTACATCAGACTCCATTACTGTAGATTTCCTTGTAAATCTATCAAGCAGTTCCTCATGGCATCTTTAGAGATTCATTAAGGCTATTCTTTCTGGGACTTTAGACGCATTATACAATAATTGCTAATTGTTTGTAATCATTTACAGTATGCATGCATGTATACATGTTTATTTCACTCTTAAGACAGACTTTTTCATAAAAAGCTTTTCAGAACAACACAATGCGTACAACTATATAAATAAAAGTGAAAAAGCTCATTTCTTGCATTCATATCATTTCACTTACTTTTCAAGGCTAAATGTGTACTCTGCATCAGAGTACTCGTGTTTTAACAGCATAATAAGGATACAGTTCAGTGATGATAATGACTGCATTCTTTTTCTCGAAGGCATCCTGAAAGTAAAGGATTCTCTCGTGGTCCAGCTTGGAAAGCAGGTTCATCTCTCTTCGAGCAGACGCCTTCTTCTTGGCCCTTGTGGAGATAAACTTTGCAGCATACTCCATTTTGCCAACCTTCTGGGTCACACGTTTCACATAGGAAAATGCACCTCTGGAGGAAAAAAAAAAATCAGGAGGAAAACTCAGTTCATTACTACTCAAGTCCGGAATTATTCAAAATCTGTTCAAAATAGCAAGACGGAGGCATTAAGACATGAGGAAAAACAGCATATGTTGGGGTGTTTAATAAAAACTGGTTCTAATGCAGAAAATGGTTATTCTGCATTATATTGCATCAAAGTATGGGATTTCAAATGCTGCCTTTAAAATGCCTTACCTTCCAATTTCCTTGTGAATGTCATAGTTGTCAGTGAGTCTGCGCATTTTTCTTAGAATAGTCTCCTCATCGTCCACTGGATCCTCTTTACGTTTAGCTACAGTAATGAGCAAGTTTTTATTAAAGAAGGGAACTCTGACTCACAATAATGACAGTACTGAATGGTAAACATTAGTTCCTTCACTTAGCTTGTTAGCCATGCATTCAAGGAGTGTTAGAGTTTGTATGGCTCTGATAAATTGACCTCTTACCTTCATGAATGGTGAGTTCAGCTTTACAGGACACAGATCCTGCCAAGTTCCTGGCAGTGCAGGTGTAAACCCCGGAGTCCTCTGGGCGAGCGTTAAGGACCACCAGGGAACATTCATTATCATCGTACACAAATGTGTAATGACTGCTCTCCGACAGCAGGACATCATTCTGAAAGCAAATACTGTACATTTTGGCAATGGTTCTTTGAAGAGTTATAACAAAAAAAATGATCGGTTTTGGTAAATCTCCATTTACTGTAAAAAATTAAACTCAAATTCAAATAAAAAACAGACCCTGCTGTATAGTTCAGTTTATCTTGGTATAAACTGTATTACTGTAAATTAATGTTTGACTGCTAAAATGGATAAAAACCTTGAACCAGAGGATGTCAGGAATGGGTTTGCCCTCCACAACAACAGCAAAGCGAGGGGTCTCCCCAGCACAAACGTCCAGGTCCTCCATGATAGTTTCAAATGTTGGGGGAGCTGTGGACAGAGTTGCAAAGGTGAAATACCAAGTTACATTAACTAGACAGACAGACGGACAGATCGATCTCCTGCCTACCTGCCATCTCAATGTTGAAGGTACAACTGTCGCTGCCGTACTTGTTGGAGGCCACAAATTGCATCTCTCCGATGTCAGCACTCTTGACTTTAAGCAGCTTCAGCGTTTGCTGGTCATCATCTGGCATTGTCATTTCATACAAGCCTGGCTTGCTGGCGAGGACCGCTCCCCTCCTGTGGAGAAGTGTTTGTATTGTAAGCCAGGATTAATATGTTGTAGTTGGAGAGCAGAGCAGCGGACTCACTGGGCAGGTGTGGTGTGTGTTTTGGCTCATGCTTGAGGGTGATTCAGGGCACAATAACAAAAAAAACTTTTTAACTGTTCTGTAATCTTTGATAATCACTTGGAAATAAACAGCTGCCTGTATGAATTGTCATACACCCTGACTATCCTGTAATACACTGGGGTCCAAAGGTGGCAACCTTGCCACCAGATACCACTTGACTTGGACCAGTGAACTAATCATGAACTACCAACAAAACCACAAATCCAACTGCAGTGTTGTTAGAAACCTATGAATATTGGAACATTGTTTCTTTTCTTTATTTGATGAGACTAAAATAAAATTTAAAATTAAAACAATTACTGTATATAAGTATATACTGTATATGTTGGAAAACGTATCACAGGAAAATACAAGTAAAGTGCATTCATGTAAAAATAAAATAAAGAAAAAAGGTTATTAAAAGAAACTTGACAACAGAGACAGAGATACCTCTTCCAGATGACTGCAGCGTTGACATGATTGAGGGTGACAGTGATGGTGACTGACTGGTTTTCCATCACGTGGACAATATCTGGCTTATCAATAATCACTGGAGCCTCCTGAAGATAGGGACCTAGAAGTAAATCCAAAATGTACACACAGAGAATATTGAATAAACCTAGCACACAGTGACGGATGGATGGATGGATGGATGCTCTGAAAGCCTGAATGTACCTCGGTCCAGAAGCTGCACTGGGTCGGTGTTAGAAGAGGGCTTGCTGAAGGCTTTGGAGGTGATGGTCAGGACCCTGAAAGCATAGCGCACACCTTTGGAGAGGGTGGTGATGGTGAAGGTGGTCTCCTTCAGGCCAGAAGCTATGATGATCCACTGGATGGAGCCCAGGGCTTGTTGTTGAATGGCATACATCAGGGAGCTGGCATCTGGAAAGAAAAAGTCTTTCATGCAAAAATCTACACTACGATGTTGAAACTACTTTTTTATCAGTCTACAAAAATAAAACAATTTTGTAAGCATAAAATGAAGTCCTTTTTACGTATTATTTTTGTCTGTATTATGTCATTTTTTTCAATATAATTGTATTATCTGATCTGGTGAACAAAACAATGTTATTTTATTTATTTACTTAAGATTATTTTTTGGGACTTTTGAAATTTTTTATTAGATGTGCAGATAGGGAGGAAATGGGAGGAGAGAGGGGATGACATGCTGCAAAGGGCCGCGCAGCAAAGGGCCATAGGTCGGACTCGAAACCAGAACGCTTCAAAGGACTCAGCCTACATGGGACGCATACTCTACTGGTGAGCTAGAGGTCTCCCCCACATACCAATGGAAGGGTCCAGCCTCCTTGGTTTCTTCCAGCTCAAGGTGATTGTTTTACCAGTGATGGATTCTATCACCGGAGTGCCATCGGGAGGGTCAGGGAGGATATCTGAAAATGATGACGATGGAATTAGAGGTCCATAAATGTTTCTGATCGGCCTTTGCCCGAACAAATCTGCTAGTACGAGTACTTGTTTGAAGCCCATTGTGTTTTTGTCTCATGGTTTGTGCCAAAAGAAATGGAATGAGAAAATCACCCGTGACGTAGAGATGAGAGTAGCAGGTGGCCTTGCCAACTTTGTTAGAGATGACACTCTTGTAGACGCCACCATGGGCATGGCACACAGAGCGGATGACCAGGCTGTGGACGTCACGGACTACAGGAGAAAGCAGAGAAAGAAGGATATAAGGTATACTGGTCTTATGCAACTCAGCTTTCTGTAACAATGTGAAATTAAACGTAATCCCTGCCTATTAAATGAGACTGTTTAGACCTGAAAAATGTATGAATGTTAAAATACTCTGAATCATTTAAAATGTCTGAAAAGCAAACTCTTGTAGTTGTGCGAGTATTAACTGTCCATTCTCGGAAGTAGCGTGATATCGTTACAGAGCTTTAAATCCTCTTATGAAGGAGACTGGGCTGGATGGTCAGGTTTACAACATGTCTGAATTTGACTCCAGTGACTGGGGTTTACATCCTGTCAACACAAGTTTTACCATGATCTTTCCCTAACCTTAATCAAGTAGTTGTAGATGCCTAAACCCAACCAGGCCTTAACTATACAGGTGGCAGATCGAAAAAATGCTTATATGAATTGGTTATGTAACTGTCATATGGAAGGCACTGACAAATAACATACTTTGTCGTTTAGTCTCGTATAACAATATATATATATATATATATATATATATATATATATATATATATATATATATATATATATATATATGTTATTATAAATTCAATAGAGTCCATACATATGTTTTACACAAAAGTGACGTTTAATAAAAGTCAGGGAATTCTTATTGTTCCTGTGATTATTTCTGTCTGAACATTATACATTACATACTGCAATAACTGGGGATTCATTTAAAGCAAAGACAAACCCAATTGATTTTCCTTGAAGTTTCCTTTTCTTTATGTAATTGCTAAGGTTTTTGTTAATTTCCATTTTGATAAACTATTCATTTTAATTTAACTTTCAATGAAAGAATTTTAAGAAGCTGAAATAAATTGCCCAGAGTGTAACTGCTTTGTAAAGGCTTGAGTACTTTTACAGGCTGAATATTAATCCATTTTCAAACACTTACACTGTGTCATCTTTCTGTCCTCGGTGCTCTCAATCCTTTTGCCGTTGTGGAACCAGACGATGGTGGGGTATGGCAAACCAGCGACTTTACATTTCAGCACAGCCTCTTTTCCCTCGATCACATCCAGGTCATAAAGGGGTTTGATGAAGTCCGGCATAGTGAAACGCTCCACCTCATTCTCTGGGACCTCTGGCTCCTCTGGGATCGATGGCATCTTCTCCAGTTTAGCCCTAAAAGGGAAGACATGGAACAGAAGGACGGAGAGAGTAGCACATAGCAGAATATGTGAATTATAACATATTATAATTCATAATCTAGAAAGGTCCTTGAAATGCACAAGAGCTCTAGCCAACATCCAAAGAATAACAGGATCTTTACATCTGTGAGGAGATGGCTGGCCGTGGCTCTTGTATGTAAAGTTCGGCGGAGCTCTCTGCCTCGCCGTGACTGTTACGGGCGGTGACAGTGTAAAAGCCCTCATCCTCATTGGTCACATGAGAAATGAAAAGAGAGTGGCGGCCTCCTTCCTGAAGAATACGAATGTCTTCATTTTCTGTGAGCGGATGGTCTAAAAAGAAAAAAAAAAAGAGCAATTCATCACTTTAGTTCTAAAGTGGGTTATAAATCACAAAATCAACAGCAAAACTCAGAGAGGGTAAGAAATAAAACGAAAAAGGTAAGAATCGATCATTTCACAGGCTTGGATGGACAGTTCACCCCAAAATCAAATATACATTTTTTTCCTCATACCTGTAGTGCTTCTTATCAATCTAGATTATTTTTATTTTTATTTTTATAATTACCCAGTGCTGGAGATATCGGCTGTAGAAATGTCTGCCTTCTCTGGAATATAACAGAACTAGATGACGCTCGACTTGTGGTGCCAGAAGATGCATTTGAAAGGAAAAATATGTAGTTTGGATTTTGGGGTGAACTGTACCTTTAAACTTAAGATGTTCTGTGAGACACCTGGGTGCAAGAACAATTAGGTACAATCCTACCAAAGTGGTTCCAGATGACCTTAGGAGATGGCGTCCCACTGACTTTGCAGTCAAATCGAGCGTTACGGCCCTCAATCACTTCTAGAACATCCAGCTTGCGAGTGAAGAGAGGCTCAATTGAAGGGATGACTTTGAGTTTGCCACATGAAGTCACTTCCTCTGGAGAGTCAACATTTCAGTTCAGAAGTAGCAGAGGAGACAAGCAGGACAATAGATGAAGTCATTTTTAGGGGTGTAAATCACAAGTTTTGTCACAGTATGATATTATATAGATTCTTTGGACAACAATAAGATATTTGCTGATGTCGTAAAGCCTGCCACGGTACGATTCAATTCAATTCAATTCAGGGGCCTGTGATCGATACGATATAATATGTCCATTTAACACAGTTACATTTATATCAACTCACAAAAAGTTACGGAATAATTGACAACTTTATTCCTGAGCTCTTCCAGATGTTTAAATGAAAAACAAACTATTCCTTTCAATAAAAAAAATGCACATCAAAATGCAAGATATGTATCAATAATATTGGATCGGTGATCATTGAATCGATATATGGATCCAGATCGATGTTTCATTACACCCCTATTCATTTCCATTTTATATCACACATATTGTGATTTGTATTCTTGAGACATGCCTTTAGCTGTGCTGAGCTTGCACATGTATGTGCCACTGTCATCCTCGTGTACGGAGTTGAGCAGCAGCCGGCACTTTCTCCCATCAAAGTGCATCTTACAGTTGAGCAACGCCGGCTGGATCAGTTTCCCATCTGCAAGCCAGTCCACATCAGTGTCCTTCGGTCCGATGACATGACACTCAAATAAAACTGTCTCTCCAGCCTTGGCTGTGATGTCTCTGACCGGGCGAATGACAGCCAGGCCTGGCTCCACTGGTGGCGCTGGGTGCAAATAAAGGACATTTTCTGAAGAGTGCTGTTAAGTGATACCTGAACGTTGGTGTTGCGAACTAGCCAATGGTCACAATGTATCAATATATATATGCTGATTAACAAGTAAATTAGTGTGAGCAATTTAGTCACAATGTTGCAAGTAGTTAACCTGATAAAACTTAAAAAAAACAGTTCCATTCATCAAACACAGAAAGGAAGTAAGATGTGGATTTGTACAGTCTTAAAGACAACAAACCTGTACGTTAGAAAAGAAGCATACCTTTTACCTCCAGCTTTCCTTCACACTGCTTCGTCCCATACTCGTTAATGATCTTACAGGTGTAAATCCCAGAGTCCGATCTCACTGCTGACTTGATGGTCATTTCAAAAGCGCCATCTTCTGTCTCACGTACAATGTGACGTGGGCCTGTTTTTACTGTAACTCTGTTCCTCAGCCTACATAAGAGGAGAATTAAGAGAGATGAATCATGCATAAACCACACAGAGCTTTTTTAAACTTAATTTATGCAATGATCGATGACCAAGCACACACTTTTCCCCAACTACAAGCTTTCTCCTGGCTGGTATAAAGGGGGTGTTGGGTGGGATACATTCTCCAGGACTGCCAATATTATGTTTAGCACATTCTTTTCTGCTATTGTCTCTCAAGAGTCATGACTAACTCCAAGAACCTGCCTGTATGATTCAGCCTATTCTTGTCTTCTGTATTAAAGGTTAAGGCTGGCATTATTCTACATTGCACTTATTGTTAACAAATCCCATGAAAAGACCAACACCTACAATGTGTTAGTCCATCTGTCAATTCATTTAGTCTTACTGAGTAAGGCAGTTAGTTTTTATATGAAATTCAAATTACCGTTACAAATTGAGTATTCGATCTGTAATGATTTGTTCTAATTCAAAATTCCCAGTGTGGGATGCACTGTTCAGCTGACACAGTTCATGACAATGCATTGTACTGATAAAGCAACATGGAATACATGCCGTTACAGATAAGGTAACTGGTGACAACAGTGGGTGCCCTGTTGCCTTATCAGTAAAATACACTAGTGTTGTTCTCGTTCTTCTCTGCAAAACGGAGAAAATTAGCGAGCCGTGCTGCATGGATAATTAGACCATGACACCAGACCATCTGGGAAGTGTGAGAAATAACTCTTAATTCAACACCTAAGATGGTGCCCTTGTGAGTATTTACTGTACAGCAAGATGTAGGATTAACTCAAAATCCCTATGTTCCCATGCTTGTGGTAATAAAGGAACATCACAGTTATTAAGATCACCCAGGTAACTGTGTGGCTCATTGATGTGTTTTTAGTAGTTCCTCGACAAAGGCCCTGTTCAGACCTGGCATTAATATGCGTCTTGGATGATCCAATCACCAGTGAACAGCTGTACAGGTGTGAATGCGCCGCAAGACGCACTGAGATCAGACCACATTCGGAGCTGGCCACATTCTTTTAGCAGTGTGTAGGCAGATGTGTTCTGGGCCACGTTGAAGGACCACTGACTTAACTGACGTCCTCTGCATTAAGTACGTACTCATTCGCGCGCAAACGGCGTCATATTAAATATTGCACAACCTGGCTTTGTCCATGACTTCTGAAATTTTTGAAAAGCTCATAGCGAAATATTTCAACTGTGTCAAACATCTTGGCCGATTTGGTTCGCCTGGAACACGCCACGGAATAGACCCAGTATGTATTTCTTGTATTGCTTCTTCTTTTAATTGCCAGAAGACTAGATATGGAAAGTGCATTGCTGCCTCCTGCCGGTAAAAGACAACAACGGATTTAGTCTTTGAAATTGGAAATGTTATACGTGTGTGGGGAAGTGAGAAGATCCCATCACAAGTGGTCACTCAAGATGCATGTGGAGACACATTCTAATGCCAGGTGTGAATTTACGTACTAAGAGCTGTCCACTTGTGATCGGATCACCCAAGACGCATGTTAATGCCAGGTCTGAGGGGGCCACCTACAGAGCTTTATGGCACAGAGGAATCAGATATAGCCGGCTTTGGTCTTTTCATGGGACAAATATAGAATATTACCAGCTTCGTATTGTGAAGCTGCTGTCCTAGCTAACAACGGCAATAAAGAACCACTGGCTCATAGAACATATAAGGAAGTGCTCTACAAACACTAAAGGACCCTTGTAAGGAAGTGTAATCACATCGGGGCTCTTTTTGGATGGCCTTAGCATCGCATGTGGATTCCAGATTGTTGTCTAAGAGCTCATTAGCTCAGCCAGACATTTGTGTTTCTGGGCACTGAGCAGCTCCATGGTAAATGGGGGAAGCACGCCATGCTTCCCTTTACCCTATTAAGACTCATTCCGTCAGACTGGTGATTGTGAGGCAGTAAACATTCATCTTCCAGTCTTCCCCTTTAACTGATGCAATAAAGCAGCATGCCATAGAACAAACTATGCAGTCAAGCAAGCTTGCTCATGGGTTGTGTGATACAGAGACAGTTGTTTCCCTTACCCGTGCAAGCAATGAATTTAAGTAGTTTGATGAAGTGAGGGGGGGGGGGGAACCTACCAATAGAGCATGGGTTTGGGTTGTCCACTTATTCGAACAGACATGGTAACTTCCTGTCCTTCAATGACAGCTTGATCACTCATTGTTACCTGTTTGAAATGTAATGTAAGTTAGAAGCTGAGAGATGCATTTTACCTGTAAGTTTCATTTGACAGATGTGTTGATAGGATGACCACACAGTCAGACAACACATTCATACGGGAAAATGAATATCGATAATATCAGGGACATCTTGTACATAAAACATTTCCATGCAATATTTTGCAACCAACCAGTCAAAAATGCAGTCGAGTAAGTGTCAATGCTAAACATACAAATGCCATACTCTAAAAGTCAATTAAGTATCTAATCAGACCGAGCTCTGTGCAGTCTCACCAGGAATGCAGGGGGTTCCCGGAATCGTGTGTCAAAAGTTTGCTTGAGCTCTGGCCCTCCAAAATCCATGCCTTCCTCCAGCGGACTGAGATACTCCTCATCAGATGTAATAGGGCTGCTGATATCCCTACGCACGCCCAGGTTTCCCTTTGGCTCCTGTACAGACTCTGTAAAAGCGACAAAGTTACATTATGGTTCATTTTGTAGTTTCAGACAATCCTGCTTACAAACAATTCCTAGATGTACCTTTCATTTTGTCTCTGTAAACTTTTTTTGTTTTGTTCCTGAGAGCACAGCTCAATAAGAACACAGGAGTTCAAGGAGTTCATGTATTTAAAAAAAAAAGAGAGAGAAAGAGAGAGAAAAATCCCCCATAAAATATAATTAGAGTCTGAGATGTCAAATGTTATATCCAAACAATAGTGGATTCACAGTGGGTGGAGCCAGTGAGCCTCAGTGGGCAATTTATAGGTTCAGTTTCGCCTCTGTGTTGCTATGGTAACTATAAGTGAGGTTGTTCAGCTGGAATATATGGCACAGACATTTTGCTCAGTGAAATAATGACAAGGGAGGGAGAAATCAGCTGAAACACAATGCCCTGTTGGGAAGATGTTTTTTTTTAAGATGTAGAATAAGAGCTTTTCAAATTTTTGTTAGGTACAATGGCCTTCTTCTTCTTCTAACAATTTTCAGTTTATAATAACAACTGACCTCCAAGTTAAATGGACATAGACATAGATATATTTCAGTGGTGATGACAATAAAACAATAAACAACATGTCTGTCGTGGTAGTCACAGCCGCAAGATGCTTTTCATGTTAACGTCCATAATCCTGTCTGGTTGAACTGCTCTAATTTAAAATAACTTCCTTTTCATATTAATGCTAATCAAACGATTTCAGATTAGGTTTCACGTTTTGAAGAGTCAAGAGTGAAGGCAAACCACCACAAAACAGCACTATACAGTATATACTCATTTTAGTGTCATCTGGTATCCCAAAAGTCAAACGTACCTGCTTTGACTGTAAGGGTGGCACTGCTGGATGCTTTTCCCACCTGATTAACAGCAGTTACACAGTATTTTCCACCATCACTTATTCCAGCTGATCTGATGAGCAGGGTGTGTCGTTCACCCTCCGCTTTGACTGCGTAACTTGCAATGCCGGTTATTTCCATATTTTCTTTCGTCCAGGTAACTTTAACAGAGAAGACAGAGGAGACAAAGAATGATTTGCTATTTGTATAATAATATATAGTACAGGTATTATATAGTAATTATAATAGCTATTTGTGATTTGATTGCTTAAATATACAACTCAAAAATACCTGTGAGGTCTTTGATGTTAAAACACACCAGTACAACATGTTACCTTCAGGAAGGGGGGTGCCGGCAATGATGCATTTTAGTAGCACATCTGCACCAGCAGATGCTACAGTGTCCTGCAGGGGAAACTCAAATACAGGGGCCTCCATTGGGTCTTCTCCAGCAGACACATAAGAATCATCTGAAGAATCTGCACAGTTCAACAAAAGACACGCCTGAAGTCATTTTTTTCCCTGTGATCAAATTAGAGGAAAATCCCCTCTCGTAAGGAATGAGTAATTGGTTGATTAAACATGAAAAGCAAGCAGACTTGAACTTCCCAAGCTAAATAAAAGAAGCACAACAAATCTAACCTAACTCTGGAGACATGGGTCGAGGGCGACGGTTCTTCCCTTTGGTCTTCAGCTGTCGTCCCTCTTTGGCACTAGCAGTATTCTGCTGAGGCTCACTTGACTTCACGTGAACATCCTCTTCCATCTTTTCATCTTCAACAATAATCGTGGGGATTCTTATCTTGGGGGCTGGTTTGGATGGATCCACTTCCATTCTCTCCTCCGTTGGAGTGACCGGTGACATCCTTGGGGGTTTTGGAGGAGGTTGAGGAGGAAGGTCTTGCACAATGGCAGCCCTTTTTTGTACCAATGGACTTTCAGGTCTGTTTTCAATTTTTCTTAATGCTACCTCTATTGGCGTCTTTCTCCCTGAAGTCTCATCCTTTTGTGATGTTTGCACAAGCGATTCTTGGATATGCGAGGATTCTTGCATTCGAGATACCCTCTGTACAAGCGGACTTGGCGGCCTTCGTTCAACCTTACGTAATGTCATCTCAGCAACATTTCTGCTTGGCGACTCTGCCCTTTGTTGATGATATAATGATGGTGATGATGATCTCTGGATGATTTCCATTACTGGACTGACTCGACTTAATTCTCTCACTGATCGTTGTCCTGGTAAGTCAGATAACTGCATGGACTCTGGGGTGCCTGCAACTTCTCCAAATCTACTGACTGTTACAGTCGTTGCTGTCTTTTGGGGTTGGGACTTATTTTGTTCTTGCTGTGCTTGCTGTTGCTGTTGCATTGGCTGCTGACTATGTTCTTTTTCTCTCTGTTCCTTTGCCCACTGGGCACGTTCCCTTTCCTGGAGCTTTTGAAGGACTTGTGGTGGAATAGGTTCAATTTTCCTTAAAGGCTGGCGCTGCCTGCTCTTTAGAGTGAGCTGTTCAGTTGAAAACGACTTTTTCAGGTGAGGTTTGCCAACAAGCTTCTTAATGCGCTGGAGCTCCTCGGTGAACTTGTTCTCAATGTCCTGAACTTTTTGGGAGTAGCGAGGTTTCTCCTCCAGTGAGGCAGCTCTCTGTTTAAACATAGATCTTCGTTCAGCAGCATCCTCTTTCAAAGCCTCCCTTAGATCTTCCCTTGAACTTTCTCTAGAGATGCCCAAGCGGCTTCCTCCATCATCTGAATCTACAGATCCAGCCCGATTGAACCCAGCCCAGGATCCTGCTGAGATGGAACCCTCTGGAATATCGAGGCTTCGTCTCCGCTCTTCTAAGCCACGAACCTTCTCAAAAACCTTTGAGCTTGCCCTGGTAAGCTTTGGGGATGGTCTGAGAGTAAATTCTTTCCGGGAGTAGTCGCTCAGTGGAGTCTGTGCTCGGTAGTCCTGGGTGTTGCTTTGGGACGCAGACTTAGGCTGCTTAACCTTTTCTTCAAACTCAGCAGGCACTGTGTCTTGGTAATCGATTGGCACAACAGTTTTCTTCCGCAAGCTGAGAGGTGTAGTTGAACCAGAGCGGCTTGGCATTGGAGAGGTGGAGGGACGTTTGACGAGTCTCGGGGATGGGGGTGGGAGGGCTTGTGGGGGCGATTCTCTTGAAATATTCTCTGACTGGCTCCTGAAATAAAGGGTTTGAAGCAAAATCTGTTGGAATCAGTAAGTTGTTACTAATTCACATTGTGTTCTCATGGTATTTTAGTAGGGAATCTGAGTCCAATAATACAATCAGCAGCCTGAGTTTTTTTTTTTTTTTTTTAAATGCTAGGGTTATTTGCATGTTTCTTTGCCTTGCCTGGTTGTGATAGAGTGATCCTCATATCCATGTGTTCTACTGTCATCTTCTGCAAATGTGTCCATCACTGCATCTCATGTAAAGAGGAGATACGATATATGATACAGGTAAGCAATCAGGTTCTTGCATTGATTATCAAACAAGCTTTTCCAGCATGCAAACTCATCTCTCATCAGCCTTGTTTTCAGCCAAAGCAGCCAGCTGTTTTCACAGAAAAAGCTCCATTTTACATACTGTACATTACATACCCAGCACCTAGCGGACACAGACTAACTTAGCGACTGGATCACAACACAGTGGAGCAATAAGCAGCTAAAGAGCCAGTATTTCACAGGTTTCACAGGGCTAAAAGAGCAAATATTGAATTTACATTCATCATGTAGATGAAGTTGCTGCTAAAACCTTCACCATAATAACTTTATCAAGTGACAATATGTCAATGTTGCCCATAAGTGGCCAGTTTTAGATTTGTCATTAATGTCTATAAATGTTGCAATATTGTAGCATTGGTGGAAATCAGTAAAACAGAAATGTAACAAAATCCACATTTGTCTAAAGGAATAATTGCAAGCTGGAAACATGGTGGATACCTGTATGCACAGCCTGGTCCTCAACATCCCCACCATCTTCTTTGGTCTCAAATTGGTCACCTTCATCCTCTGTTGTTTCGGAATCTGAAAAGAAAATACATAAAACAATGAGAATTTTTTTTTCTCACTTAATTAGACTCAATAGAACTGGAGCAATATTTGAAGAACACTATTAGTTGAGACAAATAGTGTAAGATCTTTCAACACTAGTGGAAAACCATGTTTCCATAGTGAAGAAGAAAATAGTGCACACTGTTACTATAGGAATCAATAGACTACATTATCCTATTTACTTAACTCTTTAATGGTGTTTGGTGAAAGGCAATTGAAAAATCCAAGGGCAAATTCATGTTGAAGGGGAGATTTCAATTGTGCAATATATTTAGAACAGAATCCCAGCTGTGAAGAATAAACAGGTACACTAGTCTAAAATATATATATATATATATATATATATATATATATATATATATATAATACATATTATGTATATATATATATATATATATATATTATGCATAATATGTATTATGTATTTTACAACAACAACATATCCAAGATTAAATTAACCTCCTTCAACTTCACTTTTCCATTGCATTGGACCTCATCTCTATTAGATTATGACTGTCATTAGAGTTGAAATGTTTTCACCCTCGGGGTCTCATTAGCACAGCTAGGCTAAATGTACTACATGTGCTGCAGCTGAATAGTTGCTGAGTCCTTAACATTCTTCATTTTCTCATCAGCATCTTCAAGTTAATGTTAAGAACGGGAATATAATACGTAGGATCAAAATACATACGTGTTTCAGTATTTTCAGGAAAAAAAACATTCTCTCCATTTTATCCATTTGAAGCTAAAAAGCTGTTCCAGCTGTATTATCTGAAAGATATGACTATTTTCCTCCGACTCAGTAAAAATTCAGTCATTGGCAGAACTCAAAATAGAAAGCAGTATTGAGTCATTGGCATCCCAGCAGCTTTCATGAGGCGTTTGCTTCACAGTAGGTGGACTTAAAAAAACAGAGGCTATCTGATGTTCCCTTGCAGTAAGAGAACACAATAAGGTTATTCATATTGAAAACGGTAGAGAAATACTGGGAATGTTGAAAGAAAAAAACTGGTAACTCTCAAAGTGTTTTGCATGTTGTGTGTGTGTCAAGCTCATGCTGTTACTTAAAGCTATTAAATCTACATAAGTGGCACATTCATGCAATATTTATATCATATGACTACTTTGCAGATTTCAAAACAAAACTCCCTTGGACATTTTCAATGGAATCTTTTTCCCAGAATAGCACCTGATGTTCTGATAAAGCAGTTACAAATGCAGATGTTTTATATATGAGCATGTCTTAAATGCCACCAGAGTATGTTGTATGCATTGTATATGAGATTTTTACATTGTATTTAGAAAATGTACAACTGTTTCCAAAAAGCATTCATAAGCATCAGCAAACTTTGTCCAAATTTTTAATATGAAGCAGTGTTCACAAACGAAAAATACAATAAGGCACATCACAGTAATCACTTCTATAGTCCGAAAAGTAATAAAATGTCTATTGATTAAATAGCTGTTCTAATAGCTAGCCATGTGTCAAGTTGATAATCCAAATGATTCCATAAACCAAAAATGATAAGAGCTGTTAGCCATGACAAGCTTCTGTCGGTCTTTACTCTGACTTGATTAAAAATAAGAAAACAGACACATTGTACAAAGAGTCAGATGTTCCACAACTACCAACAAAAAAAATATGTTGTTGATGTTGTTGCCGCAACATCTCCAAGAGGCCAGTCATTATATCTTATTTAGGCCATACTCCACATGCTGCATGAAAATGCCAAGTTTAGTAAGACGGAGGCCAGATGTACTAACGCTTTTGCGCCCACTTCAGGCGTAATTGTTTCGCAACATGCGAGTAAAAGCATGGCGAGGTATGTACAAACAGGCCGCACTGAGGTAAAAGCGCAGACTGCCTGTCGCGGGGACTGAAAATGGCAAATTGCGCTTTTCCGTATCATGCATATGCATTCACGGGAGGGTCAAGGGGAGAGTGGGAGTTTTCCATAAAGAGATGGGAGGGGAAGCGTAAAGTGCGCCTAATTATATATTCCATGGTATGTACAAAAAACGCCTCTTAAAGGCAGGTGTAAACCTGGAAGCGGATTTCCTCGCATATGCCTCCTGGTGAAATAGCAGCAGTAATCCGAGCAAGACGAAGACATAGGCCAAGGAGACGAGCTGAAAGGATTTTTGCCACAAGGATCACACTTTGTCAGTTGAGTGAACACAAAATCATTAAGGGTTACAGATTAAGCAGTCATGCATATTGGCATCAGGATCATTTCAGTCATAGCATCAGCAGTGGGAATATCGCAGTCTGCACTCAGCCGTATCATAGCACCAGTACTTAACGCTTTGCTACAGCGCAATTTACGGCATAGTGGGCGGAGAAAGGCGCTGATTACCCGATGAACTGCAGGTTTGGTAAATACGACACAAGCTGATGTATCGCAGCGTGCGCTTTCTGCGGGTTGGCCATGGCGCTGATAACGCTACATTCGCAAATGTATGTACTAATTAAAAGTGCATTAGTTTTTAGTAATGCTGGTTGTGTGGCTCAAGGGATGGCTATGTCTGTCAGCCCACCACTTTGGTCCAGACTGAAACATCTCATCAATAAACAAATGTTTGAAAAAACAATTTGGTACAGACATTGATGGTTCCCAGCCCATCCATGTATTCTAACGACTATGGTACAGTTTGATTGACGTCTGACGGCGCAATTATATCATTTCCAGTTAGTTTAAAACATATTCATGAAGTATTTTTATTTTCAATATACTAACTTCAAAACAGTATGTCGTAAATAGTAAAGTATGGAATTAGGTCACTGCATCAGAAAATTTACTGACCGACAAAAAAATGTATCAGACACACCCCAGGATTTGGGTATGGACATTGTTAGAGGAACAGTGAACAACATTTGATGATGATTAACTCCTTTGGATGCATTTTGGTTAAGAAAATTGCATTTGGAAATTACAGAGGTTTCATTGAATGATAGTGAAAGCAACTATAAGTTACTTTAAAAGGTCCAGTGTGTAACGTGTTTAGTTGTTCATTGTCAAAATCTGTGTTGCCCGTTCACAAACTTGTCCTTTTTCATGAATATTGACCACCACCATCAATTCCAAGTATTCCTTTTGGCTTGAAATTTTACATTTGCGTTCGCATGAACTGGGGTAGACGCATAGACAGTATATAATGGACCAATAGACCCCGTTGCTTTGGACGGAGACCAGTGAAGGATATTAGAAGCACTTTTCCGGTGATCTCTTGCTTTACTGCGCAGCCTCCAACTGAGAGAGACAACGTAGATGTGACGTGAGCAACGTGTCTGAAAGTTGGAAGTCTTCTGGTAGCTGTGCCAAGAGAAATCTCATCATTCCCAATCTTACAGAGACGGAGAGCGTAGGTATATGTAAGGAGATAACATGGGCAAAGGCTAATTATTGCTAACTAAAATGCTAGTTAACATCAGTAATTAAACCTAAACAGCTCATGTAAGTCGATACTGCCTGCGAGCTTATCCTGTACTATATGGTAATTCCTCTACTATGTGACACAATCGTTAGCCTATTTTTACAAAAATGTCTGCTACGGAGCCATAACGTGAGATACAAGGTAATGGAACCTTTTATACGTTGTCGTGTTTCTTTCGAACTAAACAATGGACAAATAGTCTTTAAACGCTTCAGATGTAAAGTTATTCACTGTCAAGGGACGTCAAAATGAATGCTAGTCAGTAGAATGCTAACGGGAGGTGATGGCTAGGTAGCATCAAAATGGCGCCATAGGAGGTTCGAGTTCTGAAGCGAAGCTTAACCATTGACATATATATTAATGGACCAACAGACCCCGTGTCTCTGGACGGAGACCAGTGAAGGCTATTAGAAGCACTTTTCCGGTGATGGCCAGCTTTACTGCGCAGCCTCCAACTGACAGAGACAGCGTAAATGTGACGTGAGCAACCTGTCTGAAAGTTGTAAGTGTTCTGATAGCTGTGCCAAGAGATATCTCAATCATTCCCAATCTTACAGAGACGGAGAGTGTAGGTATATGTAAGGAGTGAACATAAGCAAACCTTGAGCTTAACCCCTTGGGTAGACGCTCCATATTCATGCGCCATCTTGAAATACGTTAGCCGGTAAGGGACATACAGGACATATTGCTGAGAGTTGATTGCGATATATGATCTCAACGCTAGATGGGAGAAATTCCTACACATTGGACCTTTAAAGAAAAAAGTTTAGATTTTTTCAACTCTGCCTTAAAGCACATCTTAAGTAGTAAGCAAGTTCCGACATAGGAGGCGATTAGACATCACACAGCTTAATTAGTTTGGCTTGACAGGGGTATGATGGCAGTGAGTGACTGCATGGGGTATTACTGTATAGATCCCACTACAATCCCAGGAAAATGTGGTTCATAAACCTGCCGCTGCAACCCTGCAGGAAGCCACACAGCTCCAGTTACATCCTCCAAAATGAGATTTATACATTAAGTACCACCTGAGTTTTGCCCTCTTTGTTGTTGTGACATTTGTAAGAGGAGAAAAAGAAAATCGGTTTTGTCTTTTAATCGTCTTCTCGATTCTATTTTTATTTCTGCTATTTTAAGAACCGCACTGTAACATTACCATATTTCAATAGTTTCACGATATGTATATCTAACGATAAAGAAGCCTATGACCCCATAAAAGAAGAATACCAGTGTAAGGAACATCACAATATATCAGCATTTTAGTGAAACTCACAATTCCTCGAAGTTAGTTCAAAGCTATGGCGCTGCCTTGAGCTTGGTGATTTCTAATCAGAGTTCTAATGCTAGTTTCTGTTGACCAAGGTGATTATATTCCACAATAACACTGGTCTAATCTCTTTCCCTTTCGATTAAAGGTGCACAGAGTAGCCTCATATCCTTTAATCAATGTCATTGCATCTGACACCGTCAGTTGAGAAAACATTGTGCGGCCAGTTGTTGAGCAGTAATGTTAATAAAATGCTTCTGTCAACATTTCACATGAAATGTTTTACAGTCTTGTATGTTCTACATACAGTAAATGCTTGAATCAGTATATAATAAATAGAAGTATGATTGACAAAGATAACATGAAATAGCACTTGCCTGATTTTTGTCTTTGGTCTGGATTTTTTTCATAGCCACTGCTGGTATGTCCTCGACAGGGATTTTTTGTCTTGGCTCACATTCAGCAGCAGGGTATTCCCCGAGATACGCTGGGGGTTCCGAGCCATTACTACACGCCTAAATCAGGACATATTAATGTCTGACTTGGAGGTAAAAGATTCAACTTGACATATATTGTAAGTCTGCTAACATGCAGGTTAAAGCTTCTCAATCAAATGCAAAGAAAAATGGAAAAGGACTTTTTCTCCATTATATAACAAGTTGCACCTCAGAGTGTCAGCACTTCTTCTGAGAGAATCCGTTTCAGAGAAGCGTAGAGCACAGATCGCTATCCGCAGGTGGAAATGTCTGTTGCATGCATATCATCCACTCTGAGGGAGCCCCCCTGTCCACACAATAGCCAGCGACAGTGTAAGCATCTTCCCCCGCTGTGTTCCACCTCACAGGCAGTGCACACTGATAGGCAGAAAAACCAGTGGGAGTGATCCAGCCCTCTTGAGATCACTGTTCTACAGCATTGGTTGACATGTTTCATTTTTTCCTTCCTCCCCATGTGTCTGTGCCTTGTTCTTCAACTGGTGTAGCGAGCCGATGTTGTGTTGTCGGCAGAGACGGGGAGAATAACTGCAACAGCTAAAGGGACCTTCCTCACTCCTCTGCATTGCTGGAACACCGAAAGCTCTCACAGCAAACGTGTTACTGGCTGCTTACTCACTACACAAAGCAATCCTATTTCCAAAGGATGTGATGGGTTTAATTGTCGTGCTCACTGCTACACACAAAAGATAATAGCTGTTGTATTGTACATTTAACATTTTCAGCTGCTGCTAATGTTTGATGTGTTTAGTGTGATAGTTCTTGGATATTCTCACATGCTTTATTTTGAAAGACTCAGTATCTAAGAATCCTTTACCCCGAGGGAAAGGAATAAGCACTACTGCTTACACATTTCATTTCACCGCCGAGTAGAACTCAGTACACAGGAATAGCTACGCTTAGAAATGACATTTCAATTCACATAGCAGGGCACTGTGCTCAGGACAAAATAACACAGTGAGCATGCTCACACGCCTAAGTAAATTCACATTTTGAAATAAACCTATGCTAAAAAAGGGCACTAACTTTACAGCGTTATACATGAAGGTACATCCATAATAACTCATACTAAATATCTAATGGTTGCAGCCACAGAATACGGTTATCGTGTTCATAACTGCAAATACCTACAGGCTTAATTCCATAGTTTGTTTATTATGTAATATCAGACCATGTAGAGTGTATTTTGCTTGCTTAGGAGCTGCACTTAATGTGTACCTTTTCTGTTTTCTTTTCATACATAAATTAATTTTATGAAGGGAAATCTGACATCATCCTCTTGTCTTGTGACAAAAATAACGCACTGATTTAGCATTAGCTGCAGCACGATTTGGCACTGGCCATGTACTGGAATAATACTCTGTAGCACAATAATTGTGTTCTCACAATAACTGTATACATACTAGTTTGTCTGTGAGTAATGTGTTATATTAAAGTGATTTTTTTACAGCATGCTATATGAATGCAGAGGCTGCCAGTCTATTCAGCTTTAATTATAAGTTGTTTTATGGTTACTACGACATATCCAGTGTTAGAATGACTTACTGATGCTAAAATGCTAATTATTGCACCCTCAATGTATTGGCATTTGTTTTTCCTAAAGCGTCCCTAAAGAAATTGTTATATCGTATTATCATCAACAGATATAATTCCTACATGTCATGTGAGAGGAGTTGCTCTTAGTGGTGAAATCCGAGAATTATTACCCAACTCTGCAGTCCCTGAAGCTTTTTAGCTCTTTGGTTTTAGTTTTGATTTGACAGTCAAATTTCTTTCTCTGAAAATTGTTTCTGATGAGCCATAGGAACTTTGCCGGGTGGTTATGTGTTAGTACCAGTAGGCATGAAAATGTTCCATGCTACTACAAAGAAAATCAACTTGATTCAGGAATTTTCTTGAATAGAGAGCCAGAAGTGATCGGTTCTATTGTGTCTTGTTTCAATTTACTTGTGTCTGTGAAAGTCCATAAAATGATTGCAAATGGAATAACCTCACTGTTGCCAGACAATCAAGGCATCTGGGTAAAGCACTGGAGCTGTTTTGTTCCCGGGTTGTGCATTCTTTTTATTCCAGCAGCCTTCAACTATATGATTATGTCATTTGATATTGAGATATTTCCAACTAAAGTGCATTATGATAGTTTTAAGTTAAAAGAGAGCTAATTTAAGAATCATAATGTTCCACCAGTGGACTCCAGTAAAACAAATCCGTTTTCTCAAAGCTGTAGTAGGCAATTTGTATTTGGCGTCGTTGAGCAAAATTTATATATTTCAGCAAAAATTCTTTCAAGTGGTCTGAGAGAAAACTAGAATTCTGCATCTCCCCTTGGCTCTCTTTTTAGGCTTCAGAAAATCCACACTGTGCAAGATGGCTACTTAACTCAGAGAGGCTTAATAATTTCAGACCAGGGAGAGATTTAAGTAATTTAATCATGTTTACTCATTGCCATGCTGTTGTCTGTTTTTGCATGAACCATATCGTCCTATCTTGAATGTTAGCATGGGATATAAAGGTCCCTCATAGACTCGAAAATTCAGATTGGAGTTACTGTGCAGGGACGTCGTTAGGCCTATTTTAGGGGGGCTGAAGCTACTCCAAAATGTTCCTAAGCCCCCCTAAATAATAAGAACAACAATTCGATTTATCCCCTCATTCATATTTAGATGCAACAAATGATATATCCAGCTACAATAAACAAAGCCGAAAAGTCGGAAGTTAGACAGAAGTAGGCTACAAAGAGTCGTTGTGCTATCAAGATGATGCACCGCACCGCATAGACGCACTGGAGGTGCTGCAGCGCCCTTGTTGGCAAACTGCGATCAAGCCCGGATTACCCAATGGGCATTAATCATTATGGTGATAATTATCCAATCAGAATAAAATGAAAGTTGTTTACAAAAAATGAAGTATCGTGATTGTGTGTTTTATAAGTCAGTATGATGACTGGCCGCATGCACTGTGTAGATTGGCTAAAGATAAAGGTGGGTGGGCATAGAGCAGGTTGTTTACATCGTACTGATTCAAGATCAGCTTTCTAAGAACGAGTTGAGATTGAAAGAGTGGAATTAATTAGTAACTGATCCCCGGTCAGATTGGGTTGTATCAGCGAGTGAAAGTGTGGAAAAGGAAGTGAAAGCGGCTGCTATAATAAATGTCCCGCGAATAAAAAAGCTTTTTTAAAAGAGCTGGGAATGACGAAGAGGAGGATGTCGAGGCGCTAGCCAACGTTAGCTTGGAAGAATCGCTGCCTTCTACCAGCTACACTCAGCCACAGCTAACGGTAGCTAACGTTAACTTTAGCGAAGTTGTTGTGGAAAAAGACAGAGATGAGGCCGGACGGTCATCAGCATTACAGAACAAGGTAATAGCACCTCAGGTACCATCATCTCTGAAGACCCTGAACTACGGGGACCGATTACAGAGACCGTCCGGGAGGAAGTTATACCCAGAGGGACATTAGCCTTTCAGAATCGGGCGGCTAAATATCCAGCATCTCGGAGGGGGAACGAGGCTGGCGGCAGAAAGACCCGCTCTCTCACTAACGAGGCACAGACCCGACACCTTCACAACGGTGAAACGGTACCACGGGAGTGGATTCTATATTCACTGTCCACCGGAGACATTTATTGCGTTGCCTGTAAAGTTACCAACACACAGCAGCGCATGTGTAGTAGGGTTTAGCGAGCTGCTGAGGGAGCTTGACGTTGAGGATTTGATCTGCGACTTTGCAAAGAAAAAGACAAGAAATTAGAACTTCTAAAGGTAAGAGCTATTATGCTATCTGTAAATTGACTAGGCTAATACAACCTTTTGTGACCGTGTGACCAGATAATGTACATATTTAGTTTAAGTTTATTGAAATGCCATGCATATCAGACGTATTGCATCATAATTTTGTGATGCTGCTATAGGCCTGTGTGAGACTTAGTGGTCAAGTGCAGTATATGTTGGCTTTTGCAGTTTGTGAAGTTGCCAGCTGACTAAGTGACTGTTATTTTGCAACCTGCGCTCAGCTGTGTTGTGTGATTGTTGTATCTTCAGTCAATCACGTTTCAGAATTACTATTGTGCTTTCTGCTTGGGTGCTTTTTAGTGAATACTATATCGCCATAGTCTTGAGCCATACAATGCTTTGGTATGATATAATTCATTGTAACATTGTCTTGTGATGGGTGAGTCAGATGGCAGTACTTGGTTTATTGAACTGGAAAGGCAAACTTATTTTTTTGATTATTTTTTATTTAATAATGACAGTGGATAGACAGGAAAGGGGGAGAGAAAGAGAGGGAATGACAAGCAGCAAAGGGCCGCAGGTCGGATTCAAATCCGGGCCGCGCAGCCTAGCCTACATGGGGAGAACGCTCTTACTGGGGGTGTTAGAGGCCGCCCCTATTCATTAATGTTTTGACCAATAGTGATTTGGCATGTGATTTATGTATGCCTATTATAAAGAAACAAATAGGCTAATCTGTAACTTTAGAATTTGTCACATACTTCGCTGTATTGAGTTCACGGTGCAGTACGCACCGTAACACGTAGTCTACTACTGTGTGGTAGGCTACATGTTACCCCACAGATACACATGTGAAAATGAAATGAAAGCAGTCCTACAGTAATCATTACTCCAAATCTTTTATTCCTTCCGCCATCAGGTTATTGTATTTAGACAGTAGCCACTTTAAATAGGATCCGTATTAATATCTTACATGATAAAGTATGCAGTGATGCCTATTCTTTTTCTTGTACTGCTATTTTTCATATTTGTTTAACTTACCAACTTATTAGCTGTTTGGCCTCTGTCAGTTTTTGGACATTTTGGATGTTGTTTCATGTGACCACTTTGCATTTCGAAGTCAGGAAATTAGCCTTAGGGTTTAGTTTTATCTTAAAGGATAAGACAGAAGGAACTGAGTAGAAATGGAAGAAGAGGATATGTCTGTCACTTTTGACTTGTTAACATATTGGTTTCTTGACTGGTGGTTGACTTATGTGTAGCTCTAATACAGTAACGAAAGATGTGAGTGCAAAGATTTTGCATACGCAAGTTACACATACCCTGGGGGCTAAGCCCCCCCTGTCTTTCAATCCTAGTGACGTCCCTGTTACTGTGATTAAGACAAAACAGTCGTTAACAGCTCTAATATGCTTCATATTTACCCTTTAGGATTTCTTGTCCATTAAACATTCATTTGTTGATCTACTAATGTCTACTTATTAAAGCCACATGGTGATGTAGGGGATTTCCACAGTGCAACTGCAGCTCCACCTGTTCACTCACATTAAAGGCCCAGGTCAAAAGGAAGACAACATGGTGAGGAAACTACTGGAAAGAGGCCATGGTCATGCTCAGCGGTAACATCTAAAGTTCCCAGTATTAGGTCTCTTCAAACCGTATATTACTCTGCAAGCTTTAAACAGGCAATATGGCTTTTTAGAATAAAATCAAGTCAGTTACTAAACTGGTAGTAATCACTCAGCTCTGCTGTTCTCATCAGCTCTTTGCAGCTTTTCGCATCTTTCAGCTCAGTCTTTTGCTTTTACTGCCTGCAGCTTTCTGTTTGGTTCAGTCTCACCAACGCAAGGTAAGTTTATTTATATAGCACTTTTCTGCAAGGCAATTCAAAGTGCTTTACATAAAACATAGAGAGATAGAAATAAAAGCAAGCTAAAATAGAATTAGACAGTTATAAAAATACAAGAATAAAAGTTACAGTGCAGTGTGAGAAATAAACAATTACTTGATTTAATAGAAGGCAGCGTCTAACAGAAAGGTCTTCAGTTTTCTGGAAGACTGTCTCAGATATGTAGTGCATATCACAGAAGCTGTTAAGCTGTTGAAATGTACAACTTTTTCAATAATTCTGTCTCGAAACGGAAGGTTTGATATGGGCCTATAATTGCTCATCAGTGACTGACGTGTTTAGATTGTGGCAGTTTTCAGGGCCTGTTGGAAGACACCTGACAGAAGAGACGAGTTGACAATCTGAGGCCAAACTATTTGAAACATTTTTGAAAAAGCCTGTTGGCAGCAGGAGGAGGATTTCAGATGTTTATCAAATCAAATGGTGCTAATTTTTGTTTTTTGTTTACAGCTATATTCCACTAACCCAAGATTTAAAGCTGCACTAATCCATATTTTCTTATGAACAATGGGTCAAATGTGTATAATGATCAAGATGTCACTTGGAGAGACAGACCTACAGATAATGATCACCTAACTCTGCAACCTCCCCTCAGCTCGATGGAGCATTGTAGCGTCTTTCATGTCATTGTTTCGGTTTTTACGCCCGCCAACTTTACTGTTTTGGTTCCCTCTCACAGCTCTCATCACGGTTGTTTTCTGCTGCAGCAAGGACCTATTTTTCAGCCAAAAAAAAACTCAAGATAAACCCACTGTACGCTAGCCACAAATGACAGCCAAAGTGAGTAACTAGCAAGTGAGCCTGGCGAAGCATTTACCTGATAAAGTGCCATGTGTTTTTCGGACAAGACCAAGAGGGAGGTAGCCAGGAAACAGATTCCCAATGCTAATATTGCCTCTTTCAGCAACTTGTTTTGCTGCCCCCCAAGTAACCAAATTACATGCAGATTTAAAGATCTAGGTTTTATTAATTTTTTATCTGTTGCTTTACTGTTATTATTTTTACAGTTCAGGCACTTATTTGTGCTATACATTCAAACATATTTGACTGAATAATCCACTGACTGCACAATCAAATGCAGAATCTCCAAAAAAGAGAGACATTGTTTAGTAAAAACAGCATGGATCATGAGAGATGCATGACATCACAACATATGGCAGACATTTGTGCATCTGCATTTTCATTTAGTAGATTCAAAACTGTTCCGTTCCCAGATCAGCAGAGGGAGAAAAGAAAAGTCATACAGGGCCGGGCTACAATTAGCAGTGATGTCTTCCTGTGTAACAGGAGAGACGGTGGCCTGCTAACATCACAAAAATCTAAGGCCTGGCACATTCCAATGTATAAATAACTAGGGAGAGTTGGTAGACGAGGGGGGCGGTACAGGGAGACATTTTCAAAGAGGGAGAGAGAGAGAGAGAGAAAGGGTTCAGCCAGTATCACTGAGTGATGGGACAGCTGTAGACTACGCACATTGCACAGCAGCAGAGAGCTGAATCAAACTGAAGGTTAAAATGGAGAGCCAAAAAAAACCTTGTGAACCAAGAGCTGGTTTTCAAGCCTTGTTTGAAGAAAACTAATTGTGACTGATGATTACTGTGGACCTACAACGGTTTCTGATATTCAGTCTCTGATACACCTGTAATGCATAAAATCTCCCAATCTAGATCATTTTGAGTGCGCACCACAACACAAAACAAGAGGATCCAGGAGCAAACGGATGACTGCTTGCATCGTCCTCATTGCCTGACAATGTTAACAATGCTCTTGTCCAGCAGATAGATTGATCGGACTTAAAAACAGAACTATGGGAATCTGTGTGACTGTTGTGTTGCCCGCTGACATGAAAACCCTTTTCTTTTGTAATGCCCTCAAACGTGAGCTGTTTGAGCACTAATACTATCATACAGTATAACAAGGGTGTGGGGAAGCACCCCTTTCATCTTGCTTCTCTATTTTTACTTTATTTCCACATAAAGTGGCTCGCCTGAGGTGATGCATGCAATACATTACTGAGGTGGGACAGCGATAGCGTGTGAACTGTGAAAACAACACGTTGATTCTGCCGTAGAATACATGAAGTTGTGATCAAATAAAGATTCCTCAAGCCCAAGCTTCATGCTGACCAACTAATGACTATGCGCTGGGGGAAAAAAACTGTATAATTACTGTAGTTAATATTGTAGGCTTCCTGTCTTCATTTTTTAATCTGGTGTTTTGCACCATTCAAAACAAAGTCAGTCCTACTGATTTAAGTTGAAAACAAAAGAATTTTAGAAGAAAAGCTCAATGACTTTTTCCAAGAATCACACCCCAAATGGAGATGTTTTGTTATCAGCATCTCTTCCTGTCGTTCATTTTTTAAGTACTCACGGTTGATGGTGTTTCGTTTACGTGGACTATGTCCAAGCATCCCATATTTATACAGCTAAGGAAATGTAATACACTGTGGTTTCTTGCTGCCCACACTAAAAAGAACCCTTGTCATCACGTTGCCCAGTCTGCAGACATCGCCACTCTTTTAAGTACCCGATTTTTGTCCTGAGCTTGCACAAAGCATATTGTTGCTTGAACTCAGCGAGGATCCTTATGCAAGCACCCGGTCCTTTATTCTACATCATCAGAGAATGCTATCATTTGCCAGAACTTTACTCGTGTTGAACTGACTGAACTGTATTCAGCAGTGACGAGTCTTGACATATACGCTCAGCAAGAAAAGGCAGTTCTAAGTTGAAGAGTTGAGTTTCCACTACACACTCATGCCGAGCACTGCGGAACAATGACAAAGTACTTGAGCTGATATACGAAGGGCATATTTCTGGAGCTGGTAATACCATTTTTCAAAGCAGCTGAGGTGGCCAAAGCACTCAGGCGAGCTGAATTTAGATCAGTGCTGGAGATCACAAGATGCATAATAAGAGGCTTCACAATGGACCAACAGTGCTTTAACAGAGAAGAGCTACAGTGGCCTTCCAAGCATCCTTGGCTAGAAATTGAGGAATCTGACTGTAATACACTCACAAACTGGCTTTAGCCAAATTTTTAAAAGCATGTTGTTTAAAGAATGAGTTATTTTCAGTGTATCTGCATGCATGGTGGAAATCTATTCAAATGCTAATCTCAAACAGCAATACCCACAATTCCTTGTTTAAACATTAAGCTATATATTGAAAATAAATCTGACTTCACAGAGTACCTATGTTTGCAAGATATCATCTGTGTCACCTACAGTGTAAAATATCAACATTTTAGAAAGACGTCTTTCAAAAATGCAGTGTCGCATCGAGTTACAACAACCATCTCTCTACCTCTCTTCTATCTCTGCACAATAGAAGGACCAATGGGAATTTGTTTAGGATAAATATCTCTAACATACAATTTGAACTAATGCAACAATTCAATTTGTTCAGTATATGGTATCCATCTATCACACCTTATATGACACAAGTTAGTCAAAATAGTTCTTGTTGACACTGATGTCTTTGTACAGAACCTGTTTATTCCTATGCTTGTTGTGTCCCTTTCCTTTGGGGAGTAAAATAACCCAGCATACACAAGTCTGGAAATACAGCAGTTAAGCTCTCGCGCAATCGTTATACTTAATGTCCTCGTTATCGGTCCGAACTTTAGTACTGTTAAAGAAAAGTGTGTTTGCCTATTAGACTTTCGTCTTCAAATTGTATCTCGGATACCACTAGTTGATGCTGTGATTTTGGCAAGGTGTCTACAATCACAAATTGTTGTAAACATATAAATACTGTGGTGACCCCCGTGCGTAATGCTGCATGATGGCACTGCTGGCCCTGCAGGAGGACTAACCCCCAATGGAAGAATCAGGAGAAAAAGAGACTTCAGGGACCATGACGATGACTGGCTAATATGCCGATTTAAATTCCCTAAAGCTGAGCTCTTGGATCTCTGTACTGAATTGGGTCCAGTAAAGAGGGCAACGCGCCGGAACCGTGCCATCCTGGTCCAAATACAGGTCCTCGCCACTCTGGGGGAAACCGGCTGTTTCCAGAGGGAAATGGCAGACAGCTAAGTGTTTCTTTTATAAATCTTCACCTTTATCACTAAGGCTTGTTTGGATATAATATATAGTTCTGTTAAATCTTATCATATAGGTCTAGTATATCGAAGCTGTCCCCGAGTGCCGTAATGCCTGCCGTTTTGGACGGTATTATTAGTTTATAGATCAGGTTTCCCTACACTGTGCGAGAACAGGCCGAAATTATAATTCAATTTGCAGCAATTCCCGAGCTCTGAGAAGTTTCTTGCTTTTTCCCCGCCAGTCGCCATGATTCGGCGTAACGAAAGAACATCTGCCGGGGTCATTAACATACTGATCAGCATTCATGAGGTGCTTTGCATTGACTATTTATGGTTAAAAATGGGCGGGTACAGGCCGGGATAAGAGGCTGATTCCCGTACGCACGCTTGTGGGTAATCTGTGATTTATAAAGGGAACATTGCTTACAGATGTGCGTGTATGCAGGGTTTTATAAATCAGAATTTCTTTGTTAAGAGGTTAAGAGGAACTATATGTTTTGTAATCAAATCCATTTCAGGCTACTTGCTAAGTGTTTTTATACAGTATAGGTTCCTAAATACTTTAGAGTATGATATTATGCTTTAGTAGTTCCTTTAGTAGATTTAGACACCACATGGAATTTAGACACCACATGGAATGCTGACAAACCAATCTAGAAACATCTAAGTCTTCTCTACTTGAGGGCCAGTGTAGATACAAGTGTTTTATATGTATTTAGGAGTCTTACCTTCACCCAGATCCAAGACAGCCAGCACTGCGCTGCTCCGGGCCTCTCCCAGGTGATTATTGGCGATGCAGGTGTAGAGGCCAGCATCACTGGGTTTGCAATCCCTAATCCAGAGCCCGCCGTACTCCTGGTTCTCCATGTTGAGGAGGTCATCATTGTGGTACCAGTACAGGGAGGGCTGCGGGTCTCCAGCCACAGTCACCTTCAGACGGATGTCACAGCCTGTCCCCACAGCGGCGTTCCTCATTTTGCGTGTAAAAACAGGCGGAGTTGGGGTAGAATAGCCAGGTCCTCGAGGGTCCGGGACAGCTTGCTCTGGGCTCGCTTTGGACCGTTTTGGGGGGAGGATGGGGCTCGGGGGTGCCGCTGCTTCATCTGCCCCTTTTTTCAGGGTCATTTGCACCTCAGCTTTTCTCATGGTTGAAACGATTTGGTGGATCCTACAGTGGATTCTGTACCTGTGTATGAGGATTGTGTGGCTATAACACTGCCTGGGCCCTCTCTTAGTATTCTAAAGCAAAATCCAGCAAGGACATTAGAATCTATGAGCAGGCTTTACAATTACTGTTTAAGTTCTCACATTTTTGAATTTAAGATCAATAACTTTCTATAACTTGAAAAGCCAAACTATAATATTTCGATGCATATCTGTGGTGGATAAATTCCCCTCAAATCGCTGTTCTCTGACCTCAGTTTTTGTCCAAAGAAGAAAAATAAATGGTTGATTACCAAGTAATTACGCAGATAGAGATAGCTGCCACTCTCCTGCCCAGAGGTATTTTTAGGGCAAGACACACTGGATCATGTTGCATTAACAGCTCCCTTGACTTGTCTCCTGGAAGTGGCGGCCTTGCTTTTCCTCTCCTTTTCCTGATGTCCTCTGACCTTTTAGTATTTTATAACCATTTCCCAGTAGTGTGTAACCTCTCTGCAGAGTAAGGCGAATCTTCAGCGTAAAGTCCTCTTTATTCCCAGCAGCCTTGAGATATGCTCTTGCTTGGCTTCTGTTTGAATTCAAGCATCAAGTCCTGTCCAGCAAGTTGCACAGTGCCCCCGCCTCCATATCCCATGAGCTAAACCACCCCACTCATGATCTCCCCCTGCCACTGCCAGCCTGTCTAAAGGGGGAAATGACAGTCAGAGTCCAGCAAGCCTTACAATGACAGCTGCATGGTGAGCTGCCTGCCCACTCACTGCGAGGCTCCCGCCCCCTTGTCATTTATAGCCAACCTGAGGTCAGTAGAACATGTGAGATAGTGCAACACTTGGCACAAAGGAGGGGGTGGTCAGCATGGGACAGATATTTAATTTGTAGGTCAAATGTAGAGGCTGGCGTAAGTCTCCCAATTGTGTTGAGGTGGTCAGATATCATGAAACTGAAAACATCACTGCATTAACATTGCAAGATGGCAGCTGGGGCCCTATAGATATTTTAAGGATCTTCTACATGAACAACAAATTTGAGGCAGTATCCTATCTGCAGAGTATCCATTGGTGCTCAGTGAGTAAAACACCTGAAATACAAGAAACAAATGAAAAAAAATTAAGGCAAGCAGTAGTTCCTGTAGTGCCTATTAGTACTGTCTTAATAAATAGAAATATTTTAATCAAATGGAAGACGAGTGATTGTAATACTGCAGCTCACAAACATTTAAGTCAAATGTACTGCTGACTTAGCCTATTGCTATGCAACTCTACTGCTAGCATTATTGCTACAAATATAACGCCACATTATCAATGAGAAATCAAAACACACGTGGTACCTCAACAGTAAAAGTTTAAATGCAACTGCAATTTATAACTTGACAGTACAGCTTAATAGCGTATTACTATGCATTTAGCTGGTACTGCTTGCATGGTGCACGTTACGTGCACCATGCAAGACCTGAATGAAGCAGTTTATGTTAAGGATATGCTTCAAAACTGAACAGAACCCACTATGCAGACACTGGCAGGAGTCAACAATTTATTCACAATAAACAAAGTAAATGTGCAAATAACTGGCGGGCATGGCGCGGGCGGGAGAAGGGAGCCGGTGTCCGGGGGTAGTGAGCGGGGATCCGAGCGAGGACAGAGCAAATTACGGGTCTGAGCGTGGCAGACGAGCAGGTGAGCCTGGCAGGGATTGAAGGAACAAAAAAAACCAAAGGGTGAGTCAAGCAGGCAAAACAGGCAATCAGCAAAAATTCTAACAAGCGGGATTCAAAAAGTGCTAGTCGGCCGGGTACTTAGCCTACCACTGAGGTTGCAACAACGAACTGACGAGGAGGGAAGCAGCAGGAGGCGATGGCAATCAGCGCCGAGGACTTGCAGGTGGCTGATTAAGCAGGCAGCCAGGTGAGTGCCACGCGCAGCCTCTCTCACCGGCAAGACAGATAAAACAGAACAAGATGGGGGATACAGTCATCGGGGAAGACCGCAGGGAAGATCCAAAGCTGCAGATCCTAACAGTTTCATGTTGCAAAACAAGACTTTTAGGCTACCTTGTAAGAAAAGCAGGGGACTTGAAAATGTTCAAGGACATATGACAAGCAGGAAATTAGTCAGGCACCATGTAGCCTATTAATGTAAGTTTAGCAAGCAGATTATGGCAAGCACAAAATGCTCTTAAACTCATATAAATATTGGACAGGATGTTTGGTAGTGATAGGCCTACATGTATTCCAGATCAAACGTACTGTAGCCTACATTACTTAGTAGTAGTAGTAGTAGCAGTAGTAGTAGTAGTAGTAGTAGTAGTAGTAGTAGTAGTAGTAGTAGTAGTAGTAGCAGCAGTAGTAGTAGGCTTGTAGTAGACAGTGTTTCCTCTGTTGATTTTGTAGTGGCGGCCCACCATGGCAAAATTTCTGCCACCACGGTATCAGAAATAGGGCTGTACAAAAAATGTAGTCGCGATTGCCTTTTAAATGATCCTGTATGGAGTTATATTCCTAACTCCATAATCCTGCTGCTCACATTGCAATTTAACAACAAGTAGAACTATTCAGACGTTACTGGGCCTGTCCAGTTTAACTCCACATACTGTTGTGTTGATGTAGTTTATTATCAAAACGTTTGCTTTCTTCCGAGTCGACTATTAAAGGGATACTTCACCGATTTAGCATTCAGCTTTGTATCAGTAGAAACCCGATAGTATTTCTGAATGACCGTGCCTCCCTCCCTCATGTCCCCCTGAGACGAGAGATTTCTACATTTGGGGCCTGGAAAAAATCTTCCGATGACGTAAAATGAAGATTTTTGGGCCAGAGGCAAAGGACTACAGCCAGTAGTAGGATCTACTTCCGTATGTTTTCAACACGCCCACAGGGGGTTGGACTGCCGAGTCTGGCCGAGGTTTTCCGAATGAAAACGACTGTCAGCCATCTTGAATCTTCGCTAAACAGGCTTTCGGTTTTCAGCAGAAAACATTTACAACAATTATCTGCATTCAAACTACCGGACGTGTGTACCACCGGGATACATCGGTACAGATCGGAGAATATGGAGGAAACGTTATTACAGACGCAATACTCGGCACACTACGTGAGCTTCGCCTGCACGAGATCCTCATCGGCTAGGTGGAAAGCTAACGCTAGCTGTCCACCTGTCCCAGCCATCCTGCTTGCAAGTGTCTGCTCATTAAACAACAAGCTGGACTACATCCTCCTTCAACGAAAATCACAACGTGAGTTCAGTGACTGCTGTGTTTTTGTTGTTGTGGAAACATGCCTGAACAACAGTGTACCGGAACCGGGACTATCCAGCTACCAGGCTGCTCTCGCCGGCCCGTGGAGGTGGGCTGTGTTAAACGGACTGGTGTAGAAATAAAATCCAACTAGCTACTGCTAACTGCTGGTGGAGCTTGTGACTGTTAAATGCCGACCATTCTACATTACACACTAATTCACGGCTGTGTTTATGCTCGGTGTTTACCAAGCGCTAATGCTAGTATGCGTTAGCTGAACTTTACGGAGCCTATAAAGTGTGTGTACTATGCCGACCATTCGACATTCCACGCTAATTCACAGCTGTGTTTATACTCTGTGTTTAGCTACACCAATGCTAGTATGCGTTAGCTGAACTTTACGGAGCCTATAAAGTGTGTGTACTATGCCGACCATTCGACATTCCACGCTAATTCACGGCTGTGTTTATACTCTGTGTTTAGCTACACCAATGCTAGTATGCGTTAGCTGAACTTTACGGATCCTGCTTGCAAGTGTCCGCTCATTTAGACCACAAACTGGACTACATCCAACTTCAACAACACTCCCAACGTGAGTTCAGAGACTGCCGTGTTTTTGTTGTTGTGGAAACCTGCCTGAATAGTGTACCGGACTGTCCAGCTACCAGGCCTGCTAGCCCTCCGAGCTAGAGATGCTCTGTCGCCAGGTAAAAGAGGTGGGCTGTGTTAACACCGAGTGGCGCAGAAATGTGGTGATTTGTATCCATTTAACTGCTAACTGCTGGTGGAGTTTGTGACTGTTAAATGCCGACCATTCTACATTACACACTAATTCACGGCTGTGTTTATGCTCGGTGTTTACCAAGCGCTAATGCTAGTATGCGTTAGCTGAACTTTACGGAGCCTATAAAGTGTGTGTACTAAATGTAGCCTGTTTCGTATGTCGTTTTTATATAATGTCGTTTTTATATATGTTAAATGTGTAACACCACTTGAGTCACGCGATGAAACGTTGTTTCGGTTATATGGTTGAAATGACAATAAAACACGCTTGAGTTGAGTTGAATGCCTCTGTCGGTCTGTCAAGCGGTAGGCGTGGCTTGGGAGTGGACTCAAAGCAACGAAGCAGGTGCATTCTGGGATTTGGTGTTTTTCATCCATATAAGACCAAAACACATTTTCTGGCTTTTCTCGGCCTAGAAGGCACCAATTTCAATTTTTTGTTCACATTTCTACTACATAAGTGACCCAATTTAAAGATATATTCAGCTTTCCAGCGGTGAAATATTCCTTTAAACGAACCTGTTGTAGACAGGCCCGTATTAAGACAATGTGGTGCCATTTTTGGGGGGGTTAAACTGGCAACTTTTCATTATTGTTAACCCCCCCGTCCCCCACCCCCGCCAAATGATACATTTGCTCGGACCAACTCAACTCTGACAGATTGGGGAAGGGAGTGATAGTGGTCATGTAATATTGATTTATTTATAATTTATTATTATTACTATTATTGTGAAATTAGTGTTCATAAACGAGTAATGTATGGTCTTTCAACAATTTCAAGTGAATAATCTAACAATTTACGGAAAATATTGTTAAAGCTTGTGTCATGTGGTGCCCCCCCACTGGTTGTGAATGGTTGGTGCCCCTGGGCGCTGGCCCAAGTGCCCTTATGGATAATCCGGGCATGGTTGTAGATGTTAAGTGACCTATAGTTCCTCTGTTCGGACAGACCTGCCCCCACTGCTAAAAAAAAATCCTAAAGGAAACACTGGTAGATGTTGAAGAGTAGGAATGGTAGTAGGCTACTTAGCCTATTAGTATACAATATAATACTATTTTATTATGTCAACTATTTTTCATTTGTAAATTCTTTCTACCAGAAAATAGTCTCTATAAAACTGTAACAGGGTCTATGCATTATTCATAGTAATTAAAGGGGGCACGTGTTTGGAAAGATACACTACTGTTGAATTGCTGGTGTGCATTCTTCTAGTTTGTAGAAAATCCAAATAAACTGCCGATGGTACTTCAGGGTGGCTTTATTATTTAATCTTATAAGATATTTACAAAGAGCTGGCACGACTGTAAGTGAAGAGCACCAAGGTTTGATCTTTGTTCCATTGTGTCCACTATGTTGTAATGTAGCCTACTATAACATAGCGAGCTAATTAATTAGGTTGAACTAATTTGACAATGTTAGCTCTGATTTGGTTTTGTGGGATGCATTAAACCTAATCAAGGAAGGAAGACTGACCTGTAATATAGCAATAAGCAAACTATTTTCCTTCTTCTGCTTTTTTAATAAAATTTGGCACCTTGTCAGCTGCACTTCCCTGAGATAATTCTGTAACCAAACAGTACTTTTCAAAGGTTTTTTTTTCTGTACAGAGGTGGAACAAGCTGTGGTTGTACACATCAAAACATTAATAGTTTTATCTTCTATCAGCTGTTAATGTCAAACGTAAAAGCTTTTGTGATATGATGCGGTGACTCAATGGTGTTGTATTAATCAGAAACAGATAGCAGTGTCTATACAACTTTAATGACTTTAACAACTTTAATGATGATATACAACTATAGATTACAAATTGTGTGGCATGTGAATGACAACCTGCTGTCTTCAGCTAAATATACATACAACTTTAAACAAGACTTAATTATAAAAATGTAAATACATTACTATAAAAATGTATAAGAAGTCAACAAGTATTGCACAGGATAGTTTGGTTTCTGCTTCACTTGCTGCAGTAGACATTGAGCTGGAAGTTAAATGCTCTTTAAAGTACATTGGTATTGATTTGGAAATCTGAATAATACAAAATCAATTTAATAATTCACATGCATATGCTATACTTATAAAAGAAAAATGACTGGTCAGATGTTTCACTATTTAATGCTGAAGTGTCTTAACTCAAGGTCCAATTCTTCCTTTTTTTCCCCCAGAGCTTTCAGCTGCATCTCAAGGTGTTCATCAGTGGATGTTGGTTTTCAAGTTGTGACATAGTACTATTGTTTTGAAATATAGTCTAACATTGAAACTTGACAAACATGTTTGCCACAGTTTCCTCAGAACTAGACCTGACTGAGGTAAGAGAGGGGATTTTTACTTGAAACAACATAGCCGGGACAGGGTTGAAAGCAACTTTCAAATACTTTACTGTCATGTGCACAAAAATTGCAGAGAAGCAATGGCTGGCAATCAAACGTTTAGAACTTTGGCTCCCGCCAACAATGCTCATTCAAATATGTATATATAACAAAAATATAAAAACATGCAAGTAGAAATAGGTAGCTAAGACATAAAATAGTAAACCAAGTTCAATATGATGAAAAAATAGAGAAAAGTATGAAAAAATATTTACAAATTTAGGTAAACTGTAGGCAAATTTCATATATATATTTTTTTTAAATGATTGAGTTTCCCACCAGATATGAGTTGCCAAAAAAAATGCAGTATCAAAACTTTGCTGTCCAGCATGTGAGATCCTTCAGTACATACCCTGATGTGGTTCATTTATGGGAATAGTTCAAAGTGTCTCTTGGGTGTTCTCACATGAACGTGGATGTGATTTCTGATGACAGTGAAGACCTGCTGCTTCTCGTCACGGACGTTCTCTCCAGGACGCCGATCTTCCTCATGATCTGAAACAGATTCCTCCTGAACTTCTCTCCCACGAACGCATACAGCACCGGGTTGACACAGCTGTGGAGCAGCCCCAGGCTCTGGGTTGCAAACACGGCCCGATCCACTGCCATCCTTGCTGGGCACCGGTACGGCACTACCTTTGACCTGAAGAAAGTGTCTGCCATCACTGCGATGTGGTACGGCGTCCAACAAAGCAGGAAGGCAACGACCACGGACACGATCACTCTCATCGCTCGCTGCCGCTGAAATCCCCCACGGATGTGAAGGAGGCGCTGGATGGTTACTCCATAACAGGGCAGCATGATGGCCAAGGGGATTAAAAACCCCAAAGTGTGGCGAAGAATTCTGGTGGCCAGCCGCCACATGTCGGCGCTGCTGGGATCGTACTTTTCAGCGCACACTATCATGCTGGAGCTTTCGGATTTAAAAGAAGAATTTAAAAGCCCCGGCATAGACAGGAGAGCGCCAACAGTCCAGACGGCAGCACAAACTCCCCAGCTGACTCGCTGTCTGTTAGCCCTGCGGGCCTCCATAGCTCTCACGATCACCATGTAACGGTCAATACTAATGCAGGTCAGGAAGAGAATGCTAGAGTAGAAGCTCAGCTCTTGGAGGATGGTGACGATTTTGCACATGGCTTCTCCAAACACCCAACCCTTGGTAACAGCGGTGGCCCAGAAGGGGAGCGTAACGGCCAGCAGGATGTCGGCAACGGCCAGGTGCAGGAGGTACAGGTCAGAGGGAGGCAGCGACTGCTTGCTCAGGCCAATCACCAGCCCCACCACCAGATTCCCAGGAATGGCGAGCAGAAAGACGAGGACGTAAAACACGCTGACAACAACGATCACGGCATCTGGGATGCTGAAGGCGTCGCAGGGCTGCGTCTCGGGGTTTACGTTGAACTCGGTGTCATTATAAGTAAAGTTGAGTTCGTCATAAATAGAGCCAAAGTCTAGAATAAAAGAAGACGTGTTTGGATCTGAGGACAGCAAACAATATGACATTTTAGTCATACAAAATGCATGTCATTATTATAAACCTGTTAACATAAGCCTAACAAAAATACTTAATGTACCTTTTAACAGATCAGACATTCAGCAGGCTATACGTACTAAGTCACTGTACACTAAAACATCATTGTTACTGTTTTAAAAAAAATAAAAAATGAAGCAGCCTACATTTCTTTACGTCTTACACAGAATTTCCATCAGAATATTAAATGTAAATTGTCCCTTTGCCAAACTGCCCATTACTTATGTCAGTGAGGTATTTAACGGCTGCACATTTAAACCTGCCTGTTTGCTATGAATACATGTATTTATTTAATATCAGTCAATATAAGTAAGTTGTTATTCTAAGGATGGAAATACTCACCAGTCATTGTGGCGTCTTCTTTGTAGGAGGCACAGAGTATGTCACAAAGAGACAGGGAACCAACACTGTATTTCTCTACACCCCTCCCATCACACCCTAAGCATATGCCTATTGTCCTGCTTGCCTCACATACACAGATTCTGATTCGCTCCAAAAAAACAAAAAGGAAGATATGATTTCACATCACATGACTTTAAAATATATTTGGATGTTATTCTGTTTAAGGTCTTATATTTCTGTAGATGGAGTATACTTTGAATACTTATTCTAGGATAAAAGACCTCTGTAATTTTTCTATTTTGCGTACATTCCAATCCCATTTGGATTTATGTAGTTTAAAACGACTAAGTAGCCTACTAACTTCTCAGTTGTTTTTTTTTGTCAACCTGTTCTTGGACTTTTTGCCTTATGCTTTTTACATATTTATTTATTTGAATTCCCAACCATTCTTTTCTACTTATGTGAAGTGTTTGTTGATACATCAGTCATCAGACTATTTCCAATAGTCACTGTTATCCCTTAACCAGGCATCCCCTAAACAAACCCATGCCACATTATCTGAATCATCGGTGTCATGAGATGTGCTGTCACACTGTATGTAAAATCGAAAGAGAAACCATTAGTTTATGGATTCAAAATAAACACTGGATGAACTATTAAGATATGCCAGAAATGCAGTATATAAAAACAAAAAAATAAGTATTTAAATTTTGCCTGGTTCTCTGCTTTTCCAACTGATTCATATCCTTATTATTTGATGCCTTTGTTTATATAGATAAAACATTTATATAGAAAGAAAAATATATATATAATACTTTCCTGACAGCTGATGAGGTCACAAGGTTGAAACCTCTATCAATGTGCAGTGAAATTAAAAAAAAACAAAGGCCACATGATGGGACCACATTTCTGATTGACCACTGCTGTTGAGGAAGTTCCCCTCAGCTCATGACACGCAGCTGTGTTGACACATGAGCGCCGAGCATCACATTTCCTGCCACACTTCTCGTGTGTTTCAACTTCCAGTTGTCACAAGTGCTGCAATCTTGTCAGACGTGGAATTACATAAACATGTTTTGAACATATGGGCGAGACAAACCATTGGGCTACTAAACGTCAGGCAGTAATGGAAAGTAACTAAGTTCATTAACTCAAGTATTGGTTGAGGAGTGCTGACCCCTGCCGATTCCCAAAATGTGGGAATCTCATCGGCATAATTTGTGGTAGTGGGGGACTGCGTTGGCGCCCTTTTTCCAATAGCATTTATTTGTATAATCCATTTTTTAGCAACACTATCTATTTAACCTAATCTTATTTTTAACCTGCTGTGAGCAACTGTGAGTTAACGGTTCTAAGCTTAAGTACAATTTTAAAGTGCTTCTACTTTGAATATTTCCATTTCATGACACTTCATATTTCTACTCCACAACTTTAAGGCAAATATTGTACCTTTTAATCCACTACATTTATTTGACAACTTTAGATTTATTAATACAAAATATCAACTGATAAATCTCACCAACTACCTTTAAAGCACGTGTCACCAACCTCCTGTCCAATCGCTGCACGTGCTAATTGTTCATCTTTCATGTATTATTTTTACACACCCTATCCAACTGTCTGTGACAAGCCCTAATGTACATTTGCATATATCTGTTTAGGTGCTTTTGCACCTCTCCACCGCAACCTTGCCCCGGCCTGCAAAACTAGTTCTCCCGACCACTGCTGCAACACCTTGTTTTCACACCTACGTTGCTTTTCCGACCACAACCTGCGCTAACTACAGGGGGTACGGAAAGTATTCAAACCCCTTTAAATTTTTCACTTTGTTTCATTGCAGCCATTTGCTAAAAATCTAAAAAGTTAAATTTCTCATTAATGTACACTCAGCACCCCATCTTCACAGAAAAAAACCCCCAAAACAAATGCAGAAACTTTTGCAAATTTATTAAAAAAAAGACAAACTGAAATATCACATGGTCATAAGTATTCAGACCCTTTGCTTAGTATTGAGTAGAAGCACCCTTTTGAGCTAGTACAGCCATGAGTCTTCTTGGGAATGATGCAACAAGTTTTTCACACCTAGATTTGGGGATCCTCTGCCAGTCTTCCTTGCAGATCCTCTCCAGTTCCGTCAGGTTGGAGGGTGAACGTTGGTGGACAGCCATTTTCAGGTCTCTCCAGAGATGCTCAATTGGGTTTAGGTCAGGGCTCTGGCTGGGCCAGTCAAGAATGGTCACAGAGTTGTTCCGAAGCCACTCCTTTGTTATTTTAGCTGTGTGCTTAGGGTCATTGTCTTGTTGGAAGGTGAACCTTCGGCCCAGTCTGAGGTCCTGAGCACTTTGGATGAGGTTTTCTTCCAGGATATCTCTGTACTTGGCCGCATTCATCTTTCCTTCAATTGCAACTAGTCGTCCTGTCCCTGCAGCTGAAAAACACCCCCGTAGCATGATGCTGCCACCACCATGTTTCACTGTTGGGATTGTATTGGGCAGGTGATGAGCAGTGCCTGGTTTTCTCCACACATACCGCTTAGAATTAACGCCAAAAAGTTCAATCTTGGTCTCATCAGACCAGAGAATCTTATTTCTCATAGTCTGGGAGTCCTTCATGCGTTTTTTGGCAAACTCTACGCGGGCTTTCATATGTCTTGCACTGAGGAGAGGCTTCCGTCGGGCCACTCTGCCATAAAGCCCCAACTGGTGGAGGGCTGCAGTGATAGTTGACTTTGTGGAACTTTCTCCCATCTCCCTACTGCATCTCTGGAGCTCAGCCACAGTGATCTCTGGGTTCTTCTTTACCTCTCTCAGCAAGGCTCTTCTCCCACGATTGCTCAGTTTGGCTGGACGGCCAGGTCTAGGAAGAGTTCTGGTCGTCCCAAACTTCTTCCATTTAAGGATTATGGAGGACACTGTGCTCTTAGGAACCTTGAGTGCTGTAGAAATTCTTTTGTAACCTTGGCCAGATCTGTGCCTTGCCACAATTCTGTCTCTGAGCTCCTTGGGCAGTTCCTTCGACCTCATGATTCTCATTTGCTCTGACATGCACTGTGAGCTGTAAGGTCTTATATAGACAGGTGTGTGCCTTTCCTAATCAAGTCCAATCAGTTTAATTAAACACAGCAGGACTCCAATGAAGGAGTAGAACCATCTCAAGGAGGATCAGAAGAAATGGACAGCATGTGAGTTAAATAGGAGTGTCACAGCAAAGGGTCTGAATACTTATGACCATGTGATATTTCAGTTAGTTTCTTTTTTAATAAATTTGCAAAAATTTCTACATTTCTGTTTTTTTTCTGTCAAGATGGGGTGCTGAGTGTACATTAATCAGAAATAAAATGAACTTTTTTGATTTTAGCAAATGGCTGCAATGAAACAAAGTGAACAATTTAAAGGGGTTTGAATACTTTCCGTACCCACTGTATATATTGACTCTTCACTACATTACAGCATTTAAATATTTCTGTCTATTCATATATATTGTGCTACGCTTGTTTAACATCACTATCTCGTCCACACTTTGCACATACGGTACATTGACTCTCTACTTCATCTCTTCGTCTTTTCATGTATACTGTGTTATTCATGTTTCTACCTCACTACCTAGACAAATATTTGCACTAACTGTATATTTTCTTCACTACTTCTCAGCATTCATATAGACTAGAGATGGTCCGATACCACTTTTTTGCTTCCCGATACCGATTCCGATACCTGAACTTGCGTATCGGCCGATACCGAGTACCGATCCGATACCAGTGAGTCATATATTTCATTATGTTTTAACATCTGTATACTACTATCTCTGTATGGATGTGATATGATTTCTTTCTTTGTTGTCGGTCTGGCTCAGGTTAAACTCTTTGTGAAACATGAACAAACGCATACAAGGAATGCCCCAGAACTTTCTTTTATAGTTATAATGAAAAAGAACATAAATAAACTACTTTAACGTAGATTTTCTTTAGGGCTTCATTACGTGGTATCGGATCGGTGCATAAACTCCAGTACTTCCCGATACCGATACCAGCGTTTTAGGCAGTATCGGAGCCGATACCGATACTGGTATCGGTATCGGAACATCTCTAATATAGACTATCTGTTTATATATACTGCGTTATAACTGATCACTGGATCCACATCACTATCTTGCCCACAATTTAATTATGCACTAACTGTATTCTGACTCTTTACTACATCTCAGCAATGTTGTAGATTGTCTATTTCATGTATATTATGTTATCACCATACCACCCTCGCGTATCCATCGACTTACTTACACCTCACTTTGTGCCGGCTTGAACTGCCTACTTAATCCGTACCTTTGTAGCCTGTTGTATTCGGTTTTCTCGTACTATGTTGAATGTGAAACTGTATGTTGTCTTGTACGCTTATGCTTTTCTTGGCCAGGTCGTCGTTGCAAATGAGAACCCGTTCTCAACAGCCTACCTGGTTAAATAAAGGTTAAATAAAATAAAAAAATGAAAAAAGTAAAGTAATTCAAATTGGCTCTACCTTTACCAGCTGCAACATTAAAAGGATTACAAATATGAATCAAAATTATAATCCAGTAATAAGCCATTTTGCATGAGTACTTTCCCTTTTGGTACTTTTAAGTATATTTTGATGTTAATACTATGGTACTTTTACTTACTGTACTACTTTTGTACAATTTTGAATGCAAAGCTTTTACTTCTAACAGTATTTCTACTTTTACGTAAATCAAAGGTCTGAGCACTTCAAATCAACCACTGACATTAGGACTGGGTCAGCTTTAGAAAGACATTTCCCTACAGCCATGTTTCAGTCTTGCAGTTTATGTAGATATAGTGGCACACACAAATGTTTTGTTTGCATTTCATCCTACTTGACCACTTTAATCTTGTTGAAAAAAATAGTTTCCCTTTTATGCTCAAAGATTCATTGTGTCATTTGAAATGTGAAAAGCTAATCTCATTAAAATGGTATATGTACTGCTCTACCAGTTGGGACACAATGAGCAAGAAGAAAGTGAATCTAAAGTGAAATGGGGTAATATTGACAACCGGAGACAATGTTTCGGTGCTTGGTGCAACAAAGGATATGAAGAAACAGGGTTTGGTTTTATGAAATAATTGCTTCAAAATGGAATACTTAATACCAAAGTTTTCCCTTTGGTAAAAGTGTAGATGTGCTTGTGATTTTACCACAACCTGCTTAAAAAGGCTCACTACTCTGATATAGCACATATTTTGAACCATCTCCTAAACTAAGTTTATTTTTGTAGACACTAGATGGTGCCGTAGAATCAAAACATCTCATGAAATTTGATGGGAGGCATATTTAAAGTGTGTCAGTGACAGAATGGAGCTCTAAAGGTGGCAGTGTAAACCATGGCCTATCTGTAATGGAGGGCTGGATACTCTTGTGTGTGGTGGTGGTGGTGGGAAGATTTGACTATGGTACAGTTTCTACCTGTGGCACAGTGTACATCGCCAGAAAATATTTGAACAAAGCCAAATAAAAATCTTTACTCAAGGTCCTTGCACGTCAACAGTCACAATTTGTCATAGCAATATTACTAAAGACGTTCTATACCTTAAGTGCAGTGTAACAAACTTGACATTAACCGTAACCTGTGTTTGACTGTCAGACCACACGTGGCAGCAGAATTACTGTAAAATTTATTCTGTGCACTGCTTTGCCAGCATTTAAGTGGTCCCACCTTGATCAAGGTACAGTTGATGGCGAACAAAAAAATAAAATAAAAAAAACCTTATTCAATGAAAAAACTGTTTAATATCAATCTACCTACCTATTAAAAATTCTAAACTAACACCTTTCACAGAGTCACTTCAGATACAGTTCGGTTAAGAGAGCAAAGACCCTTTTGAAGAAATTTTGCTTGTGCATTCAGTCCATTTTCACCAACTTAAGGCCGTTTCCACTAAAAAGCAGAAACAGATTTCCTGATTTAAATGGCAGCCAAGTTTGCCCCGACATAAATTAAGAGAAGAAAGTGCATCAAGTGTTCAAGTAGGGTGTATAGTTTGAAAGAACGTAACAGGGAAGGAAACACTGGCACAGAACTGGCAATTTGCAGTAAGATTTAGAAGACGGGGGTGTAGACAAGAAAAGGCTGACCACAACTCAACCATCGACTATACAAGTCCCACTAGCGCATTAAGTGGTAGGTCACAATCACACTGCTTACTGAGAGCGCTACTTGCACTACGCATGACAAAACTATACAGACTAGGTTAGCCTGTATAAAAAAAAAAAATTATGCAAGCAGTCCATAATTTAATACAATATTTTGAAAGTCAATATAGGCTGTGATGGGAAGGGGCAGAAATGCATTTTTAAAAAAGAAAAAAAAAGAAAAAAAGGGGAGCAGGGGGAAATGGGGATGTCCATAGTATTCCCACATGAGCCCCCCCAAACCCCAATTTCATCTTTTGGCACGCCTTGGGTCCCTGCCATTGCTAATGGTAACTGAAGACTTTGAGGATGTTTGGGGTCCTGCAGCAGTAACTGGAGGTGCTCCATTGCCAGGTGACCGGCCGTTGGGTCGCCCAACGCTCCCGAATGCAGTGTCACGGGGTGCCCCAGGTGGTGGGTTGTTGTTAAACGGTGGCATGGAACCATTACCTTTGGGTTGACAAACACAGATAAGTACTCACAGGGGGAAAAAAATTAAAATCATCTCAAGACATGTCATCCTTCCTCACACACACACGCGCATTAGGCATGCTGAGTCACTGTCAGCCTACTGGGACACTTGAAAAGAACAGAGCTATTATTATCATCATCATCATCATCATCATCATCATCAGTGCTAATAAAGGCCCATTGTCATAACACAAAAATGCAAGTGCCGAGAGGTCTCATTTTAGATTTTAGCAAACAAATGATCACAAAAGTTTACTTCTGTTGTACTGACACACTACACCCACATTCTACAGTCATTTTGGACTGACACCATCTAGAGGACATGCACAACTCAGTTTCCTACAATTTATTTGCATGAAGAAATATATACTGACCTGGTGGGGCAGGTGTACCTGAATTCTGATTGGGCGGAGAGTTTCCCCTCTGATTCTGGTCTGGTTTACCCTGTTAGTGGAAGAGAACATCACCATTATCAATCTACCACCAGTAGTGTTAAGACTGGACTGAAGACTAAACTATTTTACACACAAAGTTATCAGATTTAAATTATGATAGGTCATCAAAAGAAAGGTATGTTTAAAGGGGGACTGGAATGGCCATTATTTAAACAGATTTATTTCTGTTTTGAAAATATCCCGACCTAAGGGTGAATATATTGACCAGGGATTGATTCATAGACTGTATAAGTGAAGCCAAAACTCCTCATCTCCCCCCACATGGTTATTTGCTGCAGTATAGGGCATAAATCATAAAAACAGGGGAAACGTCATGATTGACCACTGTGAATGAAACGCGATTGGTCGGGCAGGCGTATAGCCGGGACTTCGATAGTGCGGCTCCACTGTCTGGTCACTACGGTGCAGACTCTGGCTCCAGATTACAAGATGGCTGCGCAGTTTCCAGGATATTTTGGCTTCACTTTTCTACAGTGGGAGGAAGTGGAGACCCGCGGTCCATCTTTATATATAGTCTATGTTATGGGCACACAAGCAGCAATTTCAGGGGGGGGTTGCATTGCTACTCACAGACTTGTTTTGCTGGTTGTTTTGGGTTTGCAGCTCTGGGTTTGGTTCACTAAAGTTGGGCACTTCTGAATACACCATGCAGAACCTGTGGAGACATGTTTAAAGACAACATTCAGAAATTGTGTTCGGTTGAAACGGTCATTGTCTGACCGTAAGGCATACGTTTTAAGATTTAGATATGAAGTCTTTTAAAAAAGGAGAATATTAAAACTTATTCTCCAGGAGGCTACTCAATGGAAAATAAAAGCCAAAGTGAGACTAGTGTAAATGTGATATTTTGGGATTAAAAAGGTTATATACAGTATGTTAAGTTGTTTAGAGAAAATACACCGCTGACATGTGATTGCTCTTGAATTATACAACTCTGTCTAAAAAAGTTTATTATATAGTGCGTATATAGTGGTGGTGGTGGTGGTGATGATGGCGCAGAGGATATGACACATGCCTTAGGTGTGGGAGATCTGGGTTCGATTGGGAGCGGTGCGTCCCTGAGAAAGACCCTTAACCCCTAGTTGCTCCAGAGGCGTGCAACCTCTGATCTATAGCAATTGTAAGTCGCTTCGGATAAAAGCATCAGCTAAATGACATGTAATGTATTGATGTTTTAAAAGCAATTATTTAAAACCAACACATTACCGACCAATTTCACAAAATGCCCTGGTCTTGTATGATGCTTGAGCAGTAGAGAATTCCAACAGGTACAAGAACTTTACTGAAGTATAAACAGATTTGTGCCCAGCTACTCACTCTCCAATCTTCTGTAGATCCCCTCCTCTTCCAGTGTACAGGGTCAGGCAGCCTTTCCATATGGATGCATAGCTAACACACAAACATCAAATTAAACTTCTGAAGACAAAATTATTTCTCCCATAATTTAAAACAAAAAGTTGCTCAGGTATATAACCAGTATACATATATGTGCATTAATGTGTCAACTGAGCAAGTAACGTAACTTGTCAGTTTGTTTCCATGCGTGGGATCAATCCTACCCTCTAGTCAACTTGATGATGTCCCCTGGCTGAATAAGGCTGCCGAGCTCGTCCCAAACAGAGATGGCAATGCTCCCGCTCTTGTCTGCCACCTTGCACGAGCGAACCTCATGACCATCTTTCGTTTTGGTTACTCGTCCTAATAGAACAAAGCAATGTTAAGTTAGACAAAATAGCCAACCTACTCAAAACAACTCCAACCTGGGTTAAATTGCTAGCATGTATGGCTATGGTACGAGTTCATTAAAAGTCAAAGTCCCCATTAACAGTGAATTTACAGTGTTGACACGAGTTGATGGGCTCGGAAGAGACGTCACGGGCCAACTAACTTACCTATTTCCAACACGATGAATACGATATTCAGATTTTTCGACCCAGGCTTCACATCCTTTAATAAAAACAGGGCCTCGCCTGTTGCGGTTGCCATTGTTGTCTCGAAGAGAAATAACTACTGTTCGTCCCCTTGCTGTCACTTAAATCCAGTGGTGGCAGCAGCGGTGCTACTGGCTGTCGTTACTTTGTAGTGGGTAACGTTAGCTACAGTCGTACAGCGTTAGCTCAGCTAGCTAATTAGCCGGTTAGTCAATGCTAACTTATTCCTACTTCAAATACTAGCGAACGTTATCGTAACTGCTTATAGACAAAAAGGCATCTAAGGTAACTAGCTAGTCGACTATATTCAAGTCAAATACAACAAACACTGACACTGGAAGAAAGATCTGAAACGAACAGTTAACTGCCCTCTTCGAAACAGAAACTACACTAGCACATTTGCTAGCGGAGTAGCTTTGCTAAGGAACACTTGACTAAACGTTAGGTAGCTCGTACTACAGGCTAGTTTGCTAGCTGCCTTCTTTTAGTTTTAGGATAAAAGTCAATGTGCACTCTTTTTACGAGTAATGTTGTCGCCATTACGGCAGTTCTTCACATAACGTCAGCCAACGCTCGCGAGTTAACGTTAGCTAGCTAGCTAGGTAGATGAAAGATGTGTCGGGGTTAGTTTTTAACAAAATTCTCTACTGCCTGCAGGTTACACCATAGCTTGAGATATAACGTTATTGTGTTGCAAAGTAGTTGTAGATAAGTTATCTCCCTTGACCATTTAGTTTACGTTAATACTTTCAAATCGACCGCATTTCCTTTGTGTGCCTCTTCCTAAGGAACTGTTAGCTTTGCTAGCGCGCAGTCTGGCCAAATTCTTTGTCATGAGTCTACATCTAACTAAGGCGCCCTATAACGTTGAAGTTGTTCGAAAAGCCTTATGTCAAATACCCGTGTTAGATATGCCTTAACAGCACTTAGGCCCCAAAACGCTGTCTAAAATATATACAAGCTGTTCACTAACAGTTACATGCATTCCCCTGCTTCAACAATGCCCCCAAAAAATACGTCAGTGGGTGCCTGTCTAATTTATAAAACTCGGTTAGTTCCATTATCCTACATAGTGAAGGGGTACACACGTATACATTTCCTTTTGTCTGCTCTTATACAATAAAGTTGACAGATAGAGACAATTACCACGCTTTTATTTCTAAATACACTGCAATCACAAATACAAGCAGACAATGGGCTGAGATCTGTTTACAGAAAAGAAAGAAAGTAGTTGGATTGTACCAAATTAATTTTATTCACAAACAACGCGAGAATAAGAGAGCATATGTGAGAGTTCAATGTCAAGGCAGGAAGCTACGTTATTCATTAAGTTTGTTATTTTGGGTAATTGTTACCTTTATTATTAATTATCCATTTTAAGCCCGTTTTATCGTCTTCATATACAGTCTAGGGTTGGACCAGACACACTCGGAGCGCAAAAGGCAAATAAACAGTAGTTACACGTGTAAAACACGTTACACCTTAGTTATAAATATAGGGTTTTATTTTGCCTTCTATTTTTAACACGTTTGAAAATAAAGCAAAAAGAATAACGTCACGAACAGGATTCGAACCTGTGCGGGGAAACCCCATTGGATTTCGAGTCCAACGCCTTAACCTCTCGGCCACCGTGACTACATAACATGGAAGTGATTCCAGAAACATATTTAACAACAAAGACATCAGTTGCAAACGTTGAAATATTTCAGAAAATGTGTTTAGGCTTGCTAATTGAAGTGTTGCCATCATGGATGTATTAAGAGAATGCAATCGATATAACGAAAGATAATGTTGTGGAAGAATCACAGAGTGTTGAGTCTTGGACACAAGAGGGAGGTAAACACCACCAAAACACCTCGGCTTACTCACAGTAGCTGTTGTTGGGTCAGGGTACTAAAGTATAATCCGTTTTTCGTTTTAAACCAAAAATGAAAAAACGGGTCGAACAAAACTATGAGCTCCGTTTTCTCGTTTTTCCAATGTCCATACAAATTAAAAATTAACTGGAAAACTGCTCGTTTTTCAACTGTTGTTTTTTTGTTATTCATGTTTTAACCCAAGAGCGAGAATACGGGCTCATTTTTATAATGTGCATAATCATTGAAAATCTGATGGAACACAGGTCTCGTTTATAATGTTATTTTTGGTCTTACGTCTTAAGATCAAAGTTGACTAAAACAAATCCGCTCTGGACAGGAAGTAACATTAACGTGTCAAAATAAAAGTATGAGAGCTGTAATAACTGCCAGAAGAACAATGTACTTTAGCTTTTGCCTGTAGCTTGTCAGATTAAGCTACAGTTAATTATTTAGGGTTATATAAAGTATTTAATTGAGCAACATTCATTAAGTTGTTTGAACAGGTCTAGTCTATGAGATTAGGCTACTGCCTCCACCCCAGATGAGGATGAAATCTCACTTCCGGTTGCCAAAGCTCTGAAAAATATTATAAAACAAAATAAAAAATGAACAGAAACCTGTCTTTCCAGAAACAAAGTCTCATGTTACTCTAAATAACACACTGCAAACTATTTTGATTGGAAGTATACACCCCCCCCCAAGGAACTTGTGCTACGTTCACACGTGGCCGGCTATTTTCATAAACGGACATTTCAACCTCTCGGTTTTCAGAAAAGTGTTCGTTTATATGTACCAAGGGGGTAAGCTTCGCTTCAGAACTCAAACCTCCGATGGCGCCATTTTGTTGCTACAAAGGTATCACCTCCTGTTAGCATTCCACTGACCGCCATTTTTTTTTTTACGTCACTTGACTGCGAATAACTTTACATCTGAAGCGTTTAAAGACTCTATTTGTCCATTGTTTAGTTCTAAAGAAACACGACAATGTATAAAAGGCTCCATTACCTTGTATCTCACGTTATGGCCCCGTAGCAGACGTTTTTGTAAAAATAGGCTAACGATTGTGTCATAACCAAGTGACTTACTGTCGCACAGTAGAGGAATTACCGTATAGTACAGGAGAAGCTTGCAGGCAGTTTCGACTTACATTAGCTGTTTAGGTTTAATTGCTAATGTTAAATAGCATTTTAGTTAGCAGTAATTAGCCTGTGCCCATGTTATCTCCTTACATACACCTACACTCTCCGTCTCTGTAAGATTGGGAATGATTGAGATATCTCTTGGCACAGCTACCAGAAGACTTCCAACTTTCAGACAGGTTGCTCACGTCACATTTATGTTGTCTCTCTCAGTTGGAGGCTGCGCAGTAAAGCAAGGTATCACCGGAAAAGTGCTTCTCATAGCCTTCACTGGTCTCCGTCCAGAGCAACGGGATCTATTGGTCCATTATATATATGTCAATGATATGTACCCGTGTATATATGCAGTCAAGAGCATGCCAGACCTGTAGGTGGCAGTGTAACGAGAAGCTCAAGCCCACGTTAGCCAATCAGAATCCCGACAATAGCAACAACAGCAACCAATCACGTCCTCTTTCTCTCTCTTGGCTGCCTAAACCTCCGTTTGTCTCACATGCAAACGTGCAAACGAAGTTTTCCAAAATCTCCACTTTGGCCGGAGTTTTTAGAAATAATCGTTTTCTGTGATAAAAAAAAACTGGGTTTTTCGTGTAAATGAGAGGCCAAACCACAGGAAAATATCTGCGTCTTCCCTTCGTGTAAACGGGGCCTTAAGCTGTGGATGGATGGATAGGCCTAAAGGTTATTTTGTAATTTGGGTGAAGCGACCCTTGTGATTTTGACTCCATCGTCCGTCTTGTCTTGATTTTATATAGAGCACTCTAAATCCGCAAACTGTGCTACAGTATGTAAGTAGGGGTTGAGCAAATGAACCACTCACATTCACTAAAATTAATCCCCCACTACCCTATTACCTACACTCAGATTTACTAGATTAAAATGCTATGACCTACAGTTATTTCCAAACTCGCAATGGCCTCAGCGACAGCGAGCTTAACTACATGTTTCCCTGGGAACTATAAGTCAAACATGCAAGTCGCTAGGATCATGACATGAACAACATATATAAAGACCACAAACAATATTTGAATGTTATAAAATCTTTATTGATGTATACAATACTAATTTCTGAAAGGAAATGCCTGCATGTTTACAAGATGCTTGAAACAGGAGGAGTTCATTTAAACACTCAAGTGGCAGGGTATCTTCTGCTGTGAAGGAAACGTCTTTGGTTTAAGTGGTTAACTAAACGAACAGGCCATAAAAAGGTAAGAACTCTGTATGAACAAAGATGATGTTAAAACATGATATCACTACCTGACAAATGCTGCAGATGGTGTTTGAACCTTCTATCAAAATAAGCTTTCACATATGACCCAGATAAAACCGTCTGATTTCATGGCAGATAAAAACACACACACACACATACACAGATCTAGATATTACATTTCCAAAATGATCAGACAGAGCTATCACCAAAGTAACACATGTGCATGACTAAGCAGAAAATACCTCAAAGCCAGTCATATTTTAACCTCTACAGTACAAAGAATGTACACATAAGCCTAGTGTTTAATCCCTTTTCAGTAAGATGATTTATGCATAGAAGAGAGAGAGAAAAAAAAAATCATCTGTATGAGTAAGCACATTTAATAAACACAGGTAATACGATCTTTAAAATCATTTAGGTCTATTCATCTCCTTCTTACAGATAACATTGAAGCAAACTGGCTTTGTTGTTTTTTTGTAATGCATGATTTTTGCATAGTTAAATATCATAATATGTGGGGCACCATATTTTGACTTTCAGAAGTTAGGAATCCATTACTTATATACCGTAGAAGAAATATAATGGATGTAGTGGGGTCTAGGTAATGGAAACCTGCAGTGCCAGAGATTGGTATGCATACCCCCTACAATGT